>NW_015112642.1:714557-731443 GCF_001443285.1 Poecilia latipinna | reverse complement strand
GATCAAAATTACTTCTCAAATTGACCTGAAAGATCCATATTCCCATAAAGACACCTAGATATTAAATACTTAATAATATCTAAAGCAGAACAAACTCGTGGTCCTGCTATGCATCTATCTCTGTGCTACGATCCGTGGTGGTCTGATGCCATCCCTAAAATAAAAATAAACTGGACAGTATGCTGTACGTTTAGTGATATTTTCACAGTTGCGGTCTCGACTGGTCTTAAAATAAAATGCCGAGTCTTCAGCGGACGAGTCCGAGACAAACCGAGACCAAATGCGGTCGAGTCGAGACCGAGACCGATCTCGAGTATTACAACACTGATTTATCCTCATAAAACCTGCAACATCAAATCCAATGAAGCTGCTTTAGTATTAATTCATGTTCTCATTTCTCTGTTTTATTGATCCTTTTTTATTAGCTTATAGTTTTCTCCCCTCTTCCCAGATATTTGATATGTTTTTCTTTACTTCTTCCTGTTTTTCTATTTGCTAATTACTTTTCTCCACCACTTTCTTCCTTTCTTTCTTTCTGCTCCTTCATCTAATCAGATTAATAGAGGAATGGTCTGGTTCTGTTCGCAGTCCAGTCCACTCCCGGTGGTATGCTGGTTAACGTTACCCACAGGAGTTGGGTTTCCTGTTGGGGCGACAGCAGGTCACGCCTCTCGCATTACAACCTGTTAGCAGAGCTTTTACCGACGGCCAAGCTGAATACTGTTAGGACGACTTAATGGTTTTTTAGTTCTGCGGTTCACAAAAAACATCAACCTCTAACTGTGACAACTCAATGCTGCAAAATATATAAAGAAACATCAACTTTTAGAATGATTTTTAGTCGAAATTCAATAATTATTACATCCATCTCGCACAGTGGGGTCACAGATTTCAAGTTGCAACTATTTTTATATTTTTTTCTAATTATAATCACAAAAAAATTGTGATTATAATTAGAATAATCACAAAAATAATTGCATTTTTTTCCTCATCTTCCCACCAACTTTCTGAAGCCAGCAACCCCTGCTACATATTGACAGAAAAATCCCTTTTTATTCCTTCTTTCCTTTCATTGAAACAAAGTGTAGCACATAAAAAATACAAGAAGAAAAACAAAGACATAAGACCTGAACAGATTCAACACAATAAAACCCATTAAAAGGCTAAATGAGTCTCGCTTGAGAAAAGCAATCAACATTTATGCGAGTCCTTAACATTTTACAGCACGTCTGGCGCCGTTTAGAGGAAGTTTCCTCACACCGACAGAGCGAGTCTTTGATAACTTTTAATAACCTCAGTAAGGAAATGAGCGACGGTGCAAAGGGTGATGAGCAGATGAAACAGCCACAATATGACAGGAAAACCAGAGGTAACATTCGCTCAGTTTGGAGCTCATGGCGCACAAACTGTTTACAGGAGAATGAAACTCAAGTAAAGATGATTAACAGGAAAGTTAGAAAGAATGGGGTTGGATCTGTGGCAGGGATGCACATGTGCTGAGCGCTGCGCTCCACATGTGACGAAATTTATCAACATGTCAAGCAAAAATCCTTTGCCGGCTGGTGGATGTGGTGATCACATTTCGTCTGCTGCTTTCTTTGAGTGTCACGTCTTCAATGCTTTTAAAATGAAATGTTGGTGAACAACCGGTTTTCTTCTGCGCAGCGGCGGGTTGTAACCAGTTACTCATCTACTGGAGTAACTTTTTTGAAAAAATTTAATTTTAGGAGTATTTTTACTACGCCATTTTTACTTTTACTTTAGTAATTTTATTATGAAGTATGTGTAATCTTACTTGAGTAAAATTTCTGGATTTTCTACCAACTGAATGAAAAACATTTTAACCAAAACTTCACCAGACAGACAGACCTGCAGTTTTTGTTAAAGTTTCATAAGTTTTTTATTAAAATAAAATTATTTGGAAAAATTTTCTTTTTCCTGATTTTGTTATTTTTTGTTACTTACATGAATTATTGTCATTTTCATCTGTAAAATACCAAAAGTTCTACTTAACGTCATATTTTGGTCCATCTGATTTTTAAATATTAAGCCATAACTTGACCAGTTACTCAGAACTTGAGTAGACTTTTCACCAAACACTTTTTACTTTTACTTGAGTAAAATATGTTGAAGTTGTGCTACCCTAACTCAATCTTTTGGTGCTCTGCCCATCTCTGCTTCTGTGACATTTTCTCTTAACTGAGTAATCAATTAGATCACGAGTGTCAAACTCATGGGCCAGGGGCCAAATCCGGTCCGACGGAGCTATTTATGTGGCCCTTTGGACTCCAGAGGGCCAGATAAATTTGATTTGATTGTATCTATTCAATCAAAGCAGTTTTTATCTGTATTATGAAAAATTTTGAAATTAGACGATCATGGAAAGTCATCAGATCCCCACACTTTTGTGTTGTTGTTATAATGCTTAATTGTAAGTTTACTGCAAATTTTCCTCAAAAATGGTCAAAAACATTTCATTTATGTCATGCTAACTCCCACCTACAGGTGGCAGTATTTCTTATTGCACTGCGTCTTCAGCTTTATTTGGGCCACAAAACAAAACAAAACAAAGCTCCAGATAAAAAAGGTTTTTGGTTTTTGCCACTTAATTGAAAAACATTTATTGCCATTTTGCTAGCAAAACAGACAATTTTTTTTCCAGGTTAGCATGAAGCCTATAAGAAAATAACGTCCACATTAAATCTGTTTTGAACAAAATTATTACCTATTCTAACCTAGGGAGTTCAATGTAAAACTCTTTACCAAATGGACGAGTCCAAAAAATCAGAGAGAACTCGTTTACAGAAGCAAAATTAGGTAATTGTTAAAATATTTACAGGAACTGTGTGCAAAAACGTTTTGAGGAATCATTACGTTAATGGAAGTAGCAAGATGAGTCCTTTGAGGAAGTGGTTGTTTTCAGACATGTGGGTAAAGTGGGTTTGACACCAAGTCTGACACAAAGTTCTTGTTAAACGACATTTGAACTGATTCCCACGAGCTGCAATGAAGGCTAAAGGCAAAATGTTGCCATTTCATTTTCGCTTGTTTCACAAAAAATGCTAAAAACATCACATGCAAACCCAGAAAACTCCATGAAATGTCTTTGAAATTATATATTTGAAATATTGAACCCAATTCTTTCTCTTCCAGAACGCATTGTTATGCAGTAATGTTGACATTTTTAGAAGAACAACTGTCCAGATTTGACTTGATGATGGATTTACTGAGTCACAGCAGAACATTCTGGGACAAGCAAACAATCTCACATTTCCTCTGTGTAATAATGAGTGTTAATGTTTCACCTACCTGTTCTCACCAGAGCCTGACAAAAAGTTAATAAGTAAAAACGTAACTTTTTACAGGCCAAATTTGACAGGTTCTGTGAATAAAAACATTCACGAATGAGAATGTAAAGAACTGTACATTTAAAGCAATAAACTCGGACAGATGCAACATATCCTCTTCTAACTGGTTCACTTTTAGTCCCCTGCAGACTCTTCATGATAACATACATGGACTCCAGTAACATAAAAAACACAATATCTACAGTAATCTACAGGCCCCAAAAACGGTTCATGCATTTCCTGTGTCTAATACTTGGAGGCAGATTCTGAGCTAGTTTTTTTTTTTTTTTTTCAAATTAAAATAGTCAGTTATTTATACTTTTTAAAATGATATGCACTCACTTCAGATTATAAAACTGAACCTTTTTTGTGGTTTTTGTTTAAAATATTAGTGCTCAGTCTGATGTAAACCAACAGTGCAATGCGGTTTTGCTTTAGCAGTGACTCTAGTCTCTGGTTGGACCACAGACTCACATTTTACTCCTTAGAATTACCATAAATATATTCTTTTGTCCTCTTGTCCTTTTGCACCATTTTCCTGTATTCCTTTATTATTCACGTGGAACCTGTGGAAAAGTCAGCGGCATTCTTAGCTCATAACCAGGAAGGTTAAACTGAGCAGTGGTGCATAATTCATCCTGTCATCAAGCGACACTCAGTTATGTAAACACTGACTGAGTGATTACAGCTTCTGTTACTTTCCTCTGTTCACACATTCGAAGCACGCATCACAAATACAATTAAAGAAAAAACAGAGCTTTAATTATCTTACAGATAAATCCTAAAATTCAGTGAACTACTAATCTAAATAAACTGATGTCAATCCCCTGAGCTCAAGAACCCCATTGATGTAGATTTAGATCTTGTTTGATCTGGTCTTTGTGGAAGCGTGGCGACAAGATATAGATGTTTTAAGGAAAAACTGAGTCCTTTCAGTAGTTTGCTACAGGCAAAATACATGCTGGAGAACAGAAATGTGTAGTGGACAACTAACAATGAAAATCACCTTATTTTATTTCTTCAGCTGGTCAGAGTTGAAAAATGTCACCAAAGTGGGCGGAGCCAAGAGCCGTTAAGGGGCGTGGCCACGTGCGGGGGTTGATAAGGGGTGTGGCCAGCTAACTTAGCGCTTTGTCGCTATATTTAACTACTTTTCTGAAATATAGAAGCTATTTTATGATTTATTGATGAAAATTCAGCTGCAGTAGCCACCTTTCAACCCATAGAGGGCAGCACTCAGATGGTTTTAGGTTCAGTTGAACACAAACAATAACGATAGCACCCTTAAAACCCAATTTACACAGTTTATCTGCAAAAAAGTTCATTTTTAATGAATGTTGAAGTTTGTGTTTTCATTGTTTTTGTCAGATTATCATAAAGCCAATAGTTTGTTCTGTTGATGCTTGAAATACAGATTTTTTTCCCACACTTCCCATAGATCCCATTCAGTCGGACATATAACTCAAAAGATTTCAAAACCTGGTGCTCACAACAGTTTTAGAGACGATTTGTCTCCATGAATTCATCTTGAAAACACGGCTTTCCCATCTCCTATGTTGAACATAATCGAGTTTATAGGAAAACATCAACACCAAACTATGACAGGAGGATGGAGACTGGGAGTGAGAAAACACCAGTAAACTGCGTAAATCTGTGAGCTTTGATTGTCTGCTCTGATCTTTTAGCTGATAATACTGATTGTAGTTAATTATCGGGAAGCTGTTTGGGCTGCATGTTGTTTTCTATTATGGCTCCACATGTGAGAACCTGCCATCAGTCTGCTTTACTGACCTGGATTCCTAATTTTCTCTCCATCTAATTTTAGACACCATGCTGGACTCCTAAAGACATTTTGAAGAGAAGCCGATCTCTACAGATATACCGTACTTTACTGGAGACAAATTTTTGCATGCCTTTTCTCTGACCTGCACCACCGATTTGACAACAAACATCATCGTCATTTGCTCCAAAGACAGAAGTAGGTCAGGTTTGTGTTGGCAAACCAAACAGAAAGTATTTCACACATTTGAAGTTAAAAAAGAAAACGTAAGCATTGACAGAGGCAAGAGGCAACAATGTAACAAATCCCATTTTACACATTTTTGTACAGGTTAAAAAAAAAAAGCACCCAGTTTTAATTTAATGATAAATTAATGTTTTTTTGGTGTTTGGAAAATGTGTGGTTTCAATGGACTTTGGAATGTAACTTCACAAATCAGCCCCGTTACCTAGCAACCCCCTCAGAGCTCCGCCCGTTACCTAGCAACCCAAGCTGAGCTCCAGGACGTTTGGTCAGGTGGTTTTACCGCTGTGTGCGCTGCACAATGGCTGCTGGAAGTGTTAGTTGTTGACTAACCATCCAGAAACCACTTTTCAAAGTTGAACGGATGCATAATTATGCATCTGTTTGCAGCCATTTTCACATGGAAGTTTAAATGTTGAATTTGGGGGCGTGGCCAGCAGCAGCCCACCTGGATTTAAAGTGACAAGACCCCCTATGACAGCACAAGCTGGAAGGAGGTCAAAGTAGGGAGAACTGAGCAGACTAAAATCTCGTCATCTAGGAATGATTTTGAGCAAAAAATGTAATAAAATGAAATGTGGTTAAAAAGCTACTAAAATCTAAAATGATAATAAAATATGTTAGTTTTCTTTTTGTCAGTAATCAAGCATGAACTCGGTAAGCTTTCAATAAATANCAGGGGCCAAATCCGGTCCGACGGAGCTATTTATGTGGCCCTTTGGACTCCAGAGGGCCAGATAAATTTGATTTGATTGTATCTATTCAATCAAAGCAGTTTTTATCTGTATTATGAAAAATTTTGAAATTAGACGATCATGGAAAGTCATCAGATCCCCACACTTTTGTGTTGTTGTTATAATGCTTAATTGTAAGTTTACTGCAAATTTTCCTCAAAAATGGTCAAAAACATTTCATTTATGTCATGCTAACTCCCACCTACAGGTGGCAGTATTTCTTATTGCACTGCGTCTTCAGCTTTATTTGGGCCACAAAACAAAACAAAACAAAGCTCCAGATAAAAAAGGTTTTTGGTTTTTGCCACTTAATTGAAAAACATTTATTGCCATTTTGCTAGCAAAACAGACAATTTTTTTTCCAGGTTAGCATGAAGCCTATAAGAAAATAACGTCCACATTAAATCTGTTTTGAACAAAATTATTACCTATTCTAACCTAGGGAGTTCAATGTAAAACTCTTTACCAAATGGACGAGTCCAAAAAATCAGAGAGAACTCGTTTACAGAAGCAAAATTAGGTAATTGTTAAAATATTTACAGGAACTGTGTGCAAAAACGTTTTGAGGAATCATTACGTTAATGGAAGTAGCAAGATGAGTCCTTTGAGGAAGTGGTTGTTTTCAGACATGTGGGTAAAGTGGGTTTGACACCAAGTCTGACACAAAGTTCTTGTTAAACGACATTTGAACTGATTCCCACGAGCTGCAATGAAGGCTAAAGGCAAAATGTTGCCATTTCATTTTCGCTTGTTTCACAAAAAATGCTAAAAACATCACATGCAAACCCAGAAAACTCCATGAAATGTCTTTGAAATTATATATTTGAAATATTGAACCCAATTCTTTCTCTTCCAGAACGCATTGTTATGCAGTAATGTTGACATTTTTAGAAGAACAACTGTCCAGATTTGACTTGATGATGGATTTACTGAGTCACAGCAGAACATTCTGGGACAAGCAAACAATCTCACATTTCCTCTGTGTAATAATGAGTGTTAATGTTTCACCTACCTGTTCTCACCAGAGCCTGACAAAAAGTTAATAAGTAAAAACGTAACTTTTTACAGGCCAAATTTGACAGGTTCTGTGAATAAAAACATTCACGAATGAGAATGTAAAGAACTGTACATTTAAAGCAATAAACTCGGACAGATGCAACATATCCTCTTCTAACTGGTTCACTTTTAGTCCCCTGCAGACTCTTCATGATAACATACATGGACTCCAGTAACATAAAAAACACAATATCTACAGTAATCTACAGGCCCCAAAAACGGTTCATGCATTTCCTGTGTCTAATACTTGGAGGCAGATTCTGAGCTAGTTTTTTTTTTTTTTTTTCAAATTAAAATAGTCAGTTATTTATACTTTTTAAAATGATATGCACTCACTTCAGATTATAAAACTGAACCTTTTTTGTGGTTTTTGTTTAAAATATTAGTGCTCAGTCTGATGTAAACCAACAGTGCAATGCGGTTTTGCTTTAGCAGTGACTCTAGTCTCTGGTTGGACCACAGACTCACATTTTACTCCTTAGAATTACCATAAATATATTCTTTTGTCCTCTTGTCCTTTTGCACCATTTTCCTGTATTCCTTTATTATTCACGTGGAACCTGTGGAAAAGTCAGCGGCATTCTTAGCTCATAACCAGGAAGGTTAAACTGAGCAGTGGTGCATAATTCATCCTGTCATCAAGCGACACTCAGTTATGTAAACACTGACTGAGTGATTACAGCTTCTGTTACTTTCCTCTGTTCACACATTCGAAGCACGCATCACAAATACAATTAAAGAAAAAACAGAGCTTTAATTATCTTACAGATAAATCCTAAAATTCAGTGAACTACTAATCTAAATAAACTGATGTCAATCCCCTGAGCTCAAGAACCCCATTGATGTAGATTTAGATCTTGTTTGATCTGGTCTTTGTGGAAGCGTGGCGACAAGATATAGATGTTTTAAGGAAAAACTGAGTCCTTTCAGTAGTTTGCTACAGGCAAAATACATGCTGGAGAACAGAAATGTGTAGTGGACAACTAACAATGAAAATCACCTTATTTTATTTCTTCAGCTGGTCAGAGTTGAAAAATGTCACCAAAGTGGGCGGAGCCAAGAGCCGTTAAGGGGCGTGGCCACGTGCGGGGGTTGATAAGGGGTGTGGCCAGCTAACTTAGCGCTTTGTCGCTATATTTAACTACTTTTCTGAAATATAGAAGCTATTTTATGATTTATTGATGAAAATTCAGCTGCAGTAGCCACCTTTCAACCCATAGAGGGCAGCACTCAGATGGTTTTAGGTTCAGTTGAACACAAACAATAACGATAGCACCCTTAAAACCCAATTTACACAGTTTATCTGCAAAAAAGTTCATTTTTAATGAATGTTGAAGTTTGTGTTTTCATTGTTTTTGTCAGATTATCATAAAGCCAATAGTTTGTTCTGTTGATGCTTGAAATACAGATTTTTTTCCCACACTTCCCATAGATCCCATTCAGTCGGACATATAACTCAAAAGATTTCAAAACCTGGTGCTCACAACAGTTTTAGAGACGATTTGTCTCCATGAATTCATCTTGAAAACACGGCTTTCCCATCTCCTATGTTGAACATAATCGAGTTTATAGGAAAACATCAACACCAAACTATGACAGGAGGATGGAGACTGGGAGTGAGAAAACACCAGTAAACTGCGTAAATCTGTGAGCTTTGATTGTCTGCTCTGATCTTTTAGCTGATAATACTGATTGTAGTTAATTATCGGGAAGCTGTTTGGGCTGCATGTTGTTTTCTATTATGGCTCCACATGTGAGAACCTGCCATCAGTCTGCTTTACTGACCTGGATTCCTAATTTTCTCTCCATCTAATTTTAGACACCATGCTGGACTCCTAAAGACATTTTGAAGAGAAGCCGATCTCTACAGATATACCGTACTTTACTGGAGACAAATTTTTGCATGCCTTTTCTCTGACCTGCACCACCGATTTGACAACAAACATCATCGTCATTTGCTCCAAAGACAGAAGTAGGTCAGGTTTGTGTTGGCAAACCAAACAGAAAGTATTTCACACATTTGAAGTTAAAAAAGAAAACGTAAGCATTGACAGAGGCAAGAGGCAACAATGTAACAAATCCCATTTTACACATTTTTGTACAGGTTAAAAAAAAAAAGCACCCAGTTTTAATTTAATGATAAATTAATGTTTTTTTGGTGTTTGGAAAATGTGTGGTTTCAATGGACTTTGGAATGTAACTTCACAAATCAGCCCCGTTACCTAGCAACCCCCTCAGAGCTCCGCCCGTTACCTAGCAACCCAAGCTGAGCTCCAGGACGTTTGGTCAGGTGGTTTTACCGCTGTGTGCGCTGCACAATGGCTGCTGGAAGTGTTAGTTGTTGACTAACCATCCAGAAACCACTTTTCAAAGTTGAACGGATGCATAATTATGCATCTGTTTGCAGCCATTTTCACATGGAAGTTTAAATGTTGAATTTGGGGGCGTGGCCAGCAGCAGCCCACCTGGATTTAAAGTGACAAGACCCCCTATGACAGCACAAGCTGGAAGGAGGTCAAAGTAGGGAGAACTGAGCAGACTAAAATCTCGTCATCTAGGAATGATTTTGAGCAAAAAATGTAATAAAATGAAATGTGGTTAAAAAGCTACTAAAATCTAAAATGATAATAAAATATGTTAGTTTTCTTTTTGTCAGTAATCAAGCATGAACTCGGTAAGCTTTCAATAAATATGGGTCAACTTGCTCTTACAGCCAACAAGCTTAATGGGTGTTTGGGAAGCTAATATTTTGGGTCACAACAAAGCTTTGCAGATTTGCAGAGGTCATGGTGATTTTTTTACTCTCCTAAGGCCAGCAAGATTTAAAATGAATGAACAAATGAATGAATGAACAAAGGTCTGTGTTAATCAGAGATTTAAATGGATTTAATTGTGTTAATTCAATGCTGATTAAAGGATTTTCTAAAGGTTACATCCAAACCAAAACCTCCTTCAGCTCTGAGCATTTTAAAGCTGCTGCAGTCGGTCAGAGCTGATATCTGTCCCTGAAAGACAGACCTCATTATCTTATTATCGTTCGCCACGGCTGTAATCCAAAGCGTCAGAGTAAACACGCTCACACGCTATCAGATTGCAACTTAACTGATTGGTAAAAATATCTGCAGCAGACACAGTCGCTGAGATCTTAATTTTCTCCTCTAGATGATACTTGAACCCAAACAGATTTGCACGTTTTAATCATTTAGCAGTCCCTACTACGTCATGTTTGTGTTAAACCTCTGAACACAGTTTGCAGCTCATGTAATACTGAGTTTTAACTGTAATGAAAGTGGATATGCCAGGTGGGAGACCAGTCCGTAATTGGTGCATGTGAACTGTTGAGAAATGTAAACATCTTTTGGATTTCTATTTGTATTTCTTTCGTGATGTGTGTGAGACCACTTGTGTCATTCCTGGGTGATGTTTTCTTTAATTAAACTGTGCGTGACATCAAGTTATTTCAAAGGTTTTTTTTAAGTGTCTCATAAAAATTGGTTCCTTAATTTTATTCTTTATGTTGTTTTAAGTGGGTTTTAGTGACTAGTGGTTGAAGAGTGTAGTGCAACAAATTACATGAACTTTGGTGACATTCTGGTAACAATAACTGCATTTTCATTGTAAATATGCGCAGAACTTTGTCAGTATTTTAAAAAATATAATTGAATTGGTGTTTTGTCTCCAACAGCCAAAACACAACGATTGAGATGTTCGAACCGAAAACCCAGCAGTTTCAGAACAAATCCTTTCAGATACATTTCTCCAAAAATATCTGCGTGATATTTCTGATTTTCAATAACAATGGTTAATTGTTTGAACTTCTTACCAGAAAATGTAGTTTGATTCATCCAATAATAAGTAAATTCAGTTCAGTTTATTACACAGAAACTTCTACTTTCTACAATGCTAAAATTAATTCTGACATTGGGATTGACATTGGGAAATTAACAACACCTCCATAGTTATTCTTTATGTGTTCGGTGAAGGCAAACAATTTATATAGCTCAACCCTTGTTGTTCTTTTTTATGGATTCAGATTTCATTACTCTTCTTAAAACCTGTCGTAAAGTTCAAAGTTGTTTCACAGAAGCTCTCAAACTTATTCCCGACACTAGATCAACTCTCCACAAAACCTTTACAGTAGTTCCTCACATGTCACCTGTAACCGACGGTTATACTTCATGCTTCATGTCAAACAGCTTTCTTATTCTCACGCTGACAGAAGGCGGTCAGCGCTGCACCAGAATGAGTAACTTGCAGACGTGATAAAGTATTAAACTCCGTGAAGATAAGATAGACATTTATGTAACTGATTATTTCACCGCTGCAGTAAAAGTTTAGTATTTGATCCAAAACAGGAAGCCACACTTTGTGAAAGAAAACACTGCAAAGGAAGAAATCTTCTCATATTTTTGATGCTGTTATATAAAGTCTAAAAAGGGATGCAGTTTGATTTCCATGCTGATTTTTTTTATTTCTCTGGTAAACCTTTAGTTAAATAAATTTGATGTCTTGGTTTTCAGAGATTACTTTAATACAATTTGGAATAAATGTTGCAAAGAAACAAAATATGGAAAAAGTGAAGCACTCTGAATACTTTCCAGGTGCACTACATACAAAAAAATTAAGTTTTTAGTGTCGTTTAATTAAAATATAATTTGATTTATCAGGTTCACTTAAGTTGTGCTTATAAAAATCACCCAAGTTAGTAGTTAAATTAATAGAATTTTTTTTTGAGGCAACAAGTTTACAAATTTTTTATTAAAGTTTACTTTTCAAAACTATTTATTTTTAACTAGGTACGGCTAGATTTAAAGTGTTCAAAAAGCTTACTGAGTTTAAGTTGCAAGTACTTGAATATTTTAAGTTTTTGTAATCAAAGGTAAATACAACATAGTAAAGTTGAATTTATTCCATAAGGGACAGTGCATATTAATCAGCATGAGTACATTAAATTAGCACTAGACAATAAACCAATAACAATATATATTGTGATAGACACATGATCAATATCAATAGATAATATTTGTTTGAGAATGTTCAATAATTTCACTGAACTCTGACCCAACAAAGCACAGCATTCTTCAAAATTGGTGGCATCTACTATCTCACTCTCAGTCACTCTACGGTTACCTAGCAACTCACTCGTCCTATGGTTACCTAGCAACGACCTGTTAAGTAACTTCCGCAGCAGTAGTTGAAGGTTTTAGAGTGAGTTTGGCAGTATTTCAAATATTTCTAACAAAAAACTAATAAATAATTATCTATACTGATTGATATGAAGTGTTTATACTTTTTTTCAGCCATATCGTCCAGAACTAATTTAAATCCTAACAGCTACAAAATCGAAGTTCAAAGGGATGAACGCGACAGATCCAAAATAGATACACAAATGGGCGACAAAATAGATCCTGACTAAGTACAAAGTTGTACATAAATAACAGGAATGTTTAGAAGTAAAGGTTTTGCTATTTTCTTCCGTCTTGAGTCCCTAAAGAAATCTTTCAAAGAAAACAAACAGCCTCTGGTTTTATTTCCCAGGAATCTGAAATCAGTCCAGTAACCTGGAGGGGAAATGGAAAAAGCTGAATCCAACAGCTGCTGGTTGGGTTCAGAGTCCACACATCAGATGCCAATTCTCCTTAAAAGACAATGTAGGACAAGACAGGCTCAAAAAGTGAGGCACAAATCTGTGTTGTCAGTAATCTGTCTAAAAAAAGCCCAGGAACGCCTGCAGCAATACTTCCATCTGTTTACGATATCTGGTAGCAGGATATGAAAATTGTGTTCAAGAGTTGTTCCCTTTCATACAAGATCCAAGCATCTTTTCACTCATGTGCATTAAACTGAAACTTTTTCCTTTCTTTGTCAAGCTGAGACTAAAAATATTTCAAGAGTTTGGATCAGAGAAAAGGTCATAAAACTTTAATTATGGAGACATTGAACCAAACATGGCCTCCTAAATGGATCCAAACTGGTAAACAGACCAGAATAGTAACCGTCCATGCCTGGATCTTATATTCTGCTGCATCTGGAAACCAAAAAAGAAAATAATTGGCATAAATCCCAGTTTGAATGAAGTCAGGCCTTCATTTAGATGCTTTTGAACCCAGCATCTCTCTCTCTCTCTCTCTCTCAGAGCTGGACAGGGCCGGATGGTTTCCTTTTATCCTTTCATTCTGGCCCTTGCAGCTCATTTAGGTTCAATGAATAGCAAAAGGAACTTTACTCTCCGTTTTAACAATGTGCCAGTCAGCTTTGACTCTACAGGGCCAAAAGATTATATATCCAGAGTCTTCAGGACTCCAAGAACGCAGAAACCAGCCAGGCTCCGAGTTTCTGTCTATAAAAGCAGCAGAATTTGGCTTTGGCCAAAACAAGTCCATTGTCAAAGTGGATTTCTACAAAATACTGACAAATTTGCTTAATGGAAACATGGAAGTTTAAAAAGAAAATCTTGTTTTTCAATAAATGTTTTTTGCGTTTGAATGAGGTGATTTTTCAGAACTATCAAAATTTGTATATTTTGCACAACTGCAATGGAAATACATTTTGTAATCAATCGGATGTTACTTCTGGCAGAAATGACAAAGAATATGATACGTTTTTTAATGACATATAGTGAAAAGAAACAAATTCACGTGATTTTAACTGTGTTTCAAATTCAAATATTGATCCCAAATGAAATTAATAAGTTTCCTTTAATAAAGGAAAATTCAATTCATTTCAATTAAATGTGGTGTTTTTATTAAATTTCTTACTTTTCTATATTATTTATATCAAACGTTTAGTTTTTATTTAACACAAAAACAAATGAACACTACAAAGAAATCTTCCAAACACAATCTTAATTTATCAATTAGTATATTACATAATATCTTTAAACTGCAGCCAGATTCAGCTTTCTTTATAGGAGTCTGTTGACTGAAGAGATGAACAGATTCTCAGATCATGACTGTCATGTCCCCCTTTCTATTTTCACATAATGTTATGATCCCATATCCTCACATATGATTGGCTACAGTAGGGCAAAGCCACTGAGAGTGAGAGCTGAGCAGCAAAAAGGCAGTGGCTCTAGTCAGGTCACAAATTTTGAAGTGATTTTCGAATCTTTTGACTGTTTTCCTTTCTCAGCCCTTTTAAAGACAAAAATATGTTTCTGTAACACCTTAATGTTTAACTGAACCCATTACTTCTTCTACTTGTAAATTGCAGTTTATCTTTAGTTGTCTAAACAGTTTGAATAATGTTTTCTCTCCTTCTACCAATTTACTGATTAGTTTTTAATCAACTTTCTCAGGGTCACTCATCCATGAGAGAAATATTTGTTCAGGTGTTGCAAGAAAATTGCAAAGAGACTACAAGAACACTCAAGAGTCTAGTTAGCAATCCCAAGAGCAACTCTCTAAGGTTTTCTCAGCCTTTATCAACTCTGACTGACCTACACTTTTCCTTCTACTCTGTTTTCCTAACTATATGTGAAAGCTTACTTGTCAGATTTTTACAAATTTTAATTTGGCTTCATATGCAAATAAAAATGATGTGTTGGTAAATATTATTTGCATAATATTCACTCTGAGTCACAATTTGCTTTTTATACCATTTTCTTTTTTTCTCTCTCGTAGCTAAAATGTGGTGGAATTTTTTTTATTAAAGACTAAAGAGACTTTATGTGATCAGTGTTGTAATCATAGTATTTTAAGTTCGAGGATATTTTCAGGAAAGATTTAAAGATTAAAAAAGTGAATTTAGGAATGGAGAAGAGAATTTATGGTAAAAACATTGAAATGCTGTTCAGCCTGAAAGCGCTTTTAATCTGCCTGATCACTCCACAAATCTAGTTTACATACAAATTGGGATTATGTGATATCTTATATAATGTAATCCCTGAAAGAAAAACATAGAAAATCAAGTCTAGGCCCTGGAGATTTCATTGAAATGCCTTTTAGCCGACAAAGAGAGTCTGAATCAAATGCCTTGTTGTTAGAGATGATATTCAGAGATCTTACTCCAGATAGATCAGTATTAATATACTGATAGATTTTAGGTTTTAGTGATAATATCCTAAATCTAAAAACCAATTAGGCACCACAGATTTGCATTTTTTCTTCCATTTCCAAACAAGTTGGATTACATAAAGAAGCAGTGTCCCCAATCCAAATGTATCATCAGGACTCGGGTATTTTTGGACGCTGCCAACCCGAGAGGCATGTTGGGTCATGGAAGAGTGCGGATGAGGTCAGAGTGATTTGTTTTTCTAAGAACAAGCTGTATGATTCTTTTATCCCCTTCAAACATCAGTCTCCATCTCTGTAGCGAGTCAAAATGCACCTGGTTTCGCATGTGCTCCACACAACACACGACATGCCCTTAGGAAAAGTAAAGGCGTGATGTGTTTGAGAACCAATTAGCTGGTAGCTTTTAAAAATGCTGTAGCTGAGTTACCAAACAGAGCTACATGCATCACTAGAACATAAACATCATTAACCACCAATCTCTATAAATACTTTTGCAGCCTTCTTATGCAAGCCGTCACATTTTGTCACCTATAATTTTGCATGGAAATGTAAAACAAAATGCTAGTGAAAGTATCTGGTTGTTCTGCTCTGCCCAGACACAAGCTCCAGCCTTGTGGTTGATTATATTTGTTCATTAGCATGATGTGGAACACCTGATGAACCAATTATGTCTCATGAGAAATTAAGCACTTCCTTCAAAATAACCCCATGTCTGTTGATTTAATTTGTTGAAATCAAGAAAAAAAATCTCCCATTTTACTATTTCTTCTTAGTAAAAATAGATACCTGTCATTTGTTAAAAAGTTGGGAGAAAATAATACATAAAAACAGTATATTACTATATTAGAGAAATGAGATAGAAAAAAGGTTAATGTTGGAGGAGTTTAGAAAGAATATATAAACAAACATTTAGTTTAATATATATACAACCAGGAGATTAAGAATTTAAAAACATTCACATTTGAATTAAGCTTTTTGGGAAAACAAAGTTGATGAAGTTTTGAACCACATTTCATACCAGTAGGTGGCGGTAATGCATACCAAACGTTTCTTACCAAATGTTTCTTGCCAACCGCCAATGAAACACAAGAAGAAGACAGAAGTCCGCTGTGACAAAGCCTGCATTATGGAAATTAGTCAATCCCAGGTGTTTTACCTGATGCTAGTCAACCTGTTCAGTAATTGCTGCTCATCACATTGTAATTAATTTAAATGTCCGCTCCTATTTCACGCTGTTTTCCTACCTGACTCCAGTCCAGTTGCCATAATAGTAGTAGGCCTTTACCAGCCAGTTGCTAACCAAGCGATTCAGGACCGCAAATGCTCAGACTTTTGTATTATTTAAACATATTTACTCATCGAAAGTTAGCTAAATCCTTCTGGATTTCGCCATTTTTGGCACTTGAATACACTCAATTTATGTGTGATATCATTTCCAGATCTGTTAATAAGAGCTAATAGCTTAACGGTATTGGGAGCGCATGATGCTAATGTCGGCAAAACAGGCTAGCATATGAGTGCTAATGCTAACAATTGAGCTAATTACCGACAAAAGGGATGGCAGCGGATGGTTGTGACGTCATGAAACATCGTAAACTGTGCATCATGTGCATGATGGTTGACATTTTTTTTTTTTTTTTTTTTTGTTTTACATCCAAAACTTTTAAATAATATAAGAAAAAACAATAAAACCCCGCTCGGAAATTTTGGG
>NW_015112642.1:704138-711646 GCF_001443285.1 Poecilia latipinna | reverse complement strand
AACATTAAATGTGACTTATTTGGCAGATGTTTTTTCTTTTTTTTTTTTTTTTTTTTTGGTTTTAGTTCTGAAATTTCAAGATATTTAAGACATAAACATCAAAACCCTGTTGGAGACTATTGGGATCTGTGATTAATGGCCTGATAATTATTAAGTATTTGTGTTTAAAATGCAATAAAGAGAACTGATAACCCCTACTCATGAGCTTGTTATGTAATGAAAATAATGGTCCTAGTACGTTTAAAATGTAGCTCTTCAGATTAAAAATAAGTATGTTTCTGTGTCGTCATAGCTTTCCTTTGCATGAAGTGCTCCTTGTTCACTGATTAATGCTGAAAATTTGAAAATAAGCCTCAAAACTGAAGTGCAATTTAAGATATGGCTCATTTAAATTGGTTTCAACTGCAACAAACACGTTTTTCAAACTATCATATTCATCCCAAGCTGTTAATTTGCGTCTAAGCTAAATCAACAGCTATTTTTAAATTAAAAACATTTATGTCCATTTAGGTGGACCAGAAACTAACTTTAGTGCTAAGCTCAAACAAGTCTTTGCGTTCTCAGGCCGTCTTAGTTTACCAAACCAGATAATTACAATTTGATTAAGTAAACTCAGACCTTAGCATTTAAATACATTTTGAGTCTCCATGAATAAAACCACTCAGTGATGCATTTTGTCTGAAATCCTGCTGCCCAGCGTTCTGCATTACAACTGAACAAACAGTGGTAAATGTCAAATCCTGTAAGTTGCTTCCCATTTGATAAACTGTTGGAGGAAGATCACAAATCATTCAAGTCGATTATGTTTTGTAAACCTTATAAACCCGTTTACGGCTTGGGATAGACCTGGGAACGTCTGGAAGACAAACGTCTGCCCCACTGTGGGAAACAAGGTTATTATAGTTAACTAAAGCTAACAAAAACTGAAATGGAGACATTTTAATTGGAAATGAATGGGGTAAAACTATAGTTAACTGAAACTAACTCGTGCATTTTTAAGACTAATTCAGTTATAGACATGATAGCATTAATTGTCTTGTATCTATTTATTAGCCTTTCGAATTGATATGAAATTTATTTAAAGACAATTTTTGATATTCCATAGAAATCAGGATGAAAAATCAGAATGATGGATGACAGATGGAAGGGAACGGTAATAAAATAAAACAATTATTTTGGGGAAATCATTTTTTTCTAATTTCTGAAGTGTCCTGCAGAGTTTCTGGCTGACTGGAATCAGATCAGGTTATCCTTTATTACTTTCCACCCTCCCTAGAAACCACTTAAGAGTTTGAGCACCATAAAATTAAATGGATTTATAAACCATTTCTCTCTAATATCCACAAATAAAAACATCAAAATCCTGCTCGCAAAGCAATGATTAAAACTACAGCAAGACAAGTATGAGTCTTCTTTACGTGATGCATATTATATGCCTCATCCCGATACAAATTTCATGCAGAAATCGGAGGCTTCTGTTTTGCTCCTCTCTCTAGCAGCTCCTCTGGCTGCTTGAAAAGTCTCTATAAATAGATCGGCTCGCCTGTTTCCTGCAGGACACTGCAGAGCCACAGCGAGCGTCTGCTCACCTTCAAAGGGAAACCCAACCTAGATTCTCCGACTGTCCCACTTTCATCCTGAAGGGCCGCTTTGAATCCACTAATCACATTGATGTTGAAAGGACACAGTGAATCCCATTTCCTTGGTCCAGTTTGGAGCAACAAGGTGACACTGAGCTGATGTCCCTTCATCCTTTCATCACGATGAAATGGTGAGGATCAATCCATGGAGGACGAAAATCCTGGAGATCCTGCAGTTTTTAGTTCAGACCAGAGGCATCAAATTCGTTTTAATTCTGGGCCAAATCGAAATCATGAAGGTCCTCAAAGGGCCACAATACACTGAAAAACCAGAGTTTGGTAGTAACTAGTTACATTTACTCAATTACATTTACTTGAGTAAATTTAGGGAGTATTTTCACTACACTGTACTTTTTACTTTTACTATTTTATTACTTAAGTATTTATACTCTTACTTGAGTACAATTTCTGGATTTTCTACTGACTGAATGAAAAACATGTTTTAAGAAAAATTCACCAAAAACTCAGATACACACCTGCAGGTTTTATTAAAGTTTCGTATGTCTTTTTATTGAAAGAAACTGATTTGGAAACATTTTCTTTTGCCTGATTTTTATTTATTTATTTAAATTAATTACTGTCATTTTGGTGTTTAAAATACCAAAATTTCAACATAAATTTATATTTTGGTCCATCTCGTGATGTAATTTTTAAATATTGAATGATTGATAATTTGACCAGTTACTCGGTACTTGAGTTACCTTTTATCAAATACTTTTTTACTCTTACTTGAGTAATTTCTTGGACGGATACTTTTTACTTTTACTTCAGTAAAAATGTACTGAAGTAGTGCTACATTTACTTGAGTACATTTTTTGGGTATTCTACTCACCTCTGGATAAAACCCAGTAAACTGTTAAAATATTACTATATGTTTCTGGATTCAATAATATTATTGATCATCTTTTCACATTGATCAGTCCCTCCAGGATTTTGCAATTGTTTTTGTGGGGTTTTTTTGCATCAAAATCACAGATTTGTTGGTGCTAATTTAGGAATATTTGCTAGGAATTTTGCAGTATTTGCATTTATATGAGGTTAAATCTGACTTTTGCTACTCTCCACTTCAATCACACACTATTGATAGAATACCAATGAACAAACAGAAGAGAAAAATAGTAAAAATAATCCCAACAATATGGATACTTTTAGGGAGTTTAAAACATTATTAATTGGAATTTATTATGACAAAATTTTATTGTGATCATAAATTTATTACAATAAATAACAAATAAATGCCCAACCGTAATGTAAAGACATTTGCAGACATTTGGCGCTATGTAAATGATCTAATTAACCATCACTGTCTCATATAAAGAAGAAAAATGTAACATCTAAGAGTAAAACTTTGGAGTTTTCTTCAAACCCAAACTTCAAATGCCGTTTTCTTTTAAATAAAATTATTTAAATTATGATCAGAACGCCACTCTAGACTTTAGCTGACTGTCGGGGTAAAAAGCTGTTAACAGCCAACAACATCAGTTAAAATCAGCTTTCTGCTCTCCATCTAATGACTCTGCAGTGGGTATTGATCAGTTCCTGTTTCCCCACAGTCAAAGAGTCGAACCACAATGCACATGTTAATTAGCTAGCTTTACTGCACTACATTTATCCGTGGATGCTCTTTTTATTTTAATGTATAATTATATAAATTGAGTTTTAGTTGAAGAATTAAGCTCTGCTATCCTGCAGCTTTTATTTGCATTTCTTCTCCAACACGCTTGAGTCAAGCAGCTGAATTTCCCAATCAGTGCGTCATTCAGCTCTGCAGCCGCCTGGGAACGGCCCTTTTATTTGACTCACATGTTGGAGAAGAGATGCATCTAAAAGACAGAGCTGGACCTGGGTATAATTAATTTAAAGCTGCAAATTTAACTTTTACAAAAATATGTTATTTTCCAAATTTGTTAAAACTGTCACCATGTCAGACAGATAATCTGTGAAAAAAATCAGTCTGAAGAAATGTAACGCTTCCAGCCAAAAACAACCAGTCAGAACCAGGAGGCAGGTGTTAGCGCTGTCAATCAAGCTTGTGTATGCCTATTGGAGGAGAAACAACTCACTGTTCCAGGAAAACTGTTTATCCACCGTAATTGGTTGGTGAGCACGAGAGTGATTGACAGCACTAAGACCCGCCTCCTGGCTCATATTGGTTGTCTGGGTGAGTGGTGTATTTCTGCAGTTTGTACTGGGAGCACTGGGAGAAGACAGAGGAGCTCAATTTTTTCACAGATTATCTATTTTATATTAATGGAATATTATATTAAATATAGTGACGGGAAAAAGAAAATGTGTTAGCAGACCACATTTGGCCCCTGGACCTCAACTTTGACACATGTGATTTAGATCCTGTTCATTTGAACCAGGCCGCTTTCTTAGCCCTGATAATTCCACTTTATTTATTGTATGTTTTCCAGATTTTTCTATCAAATATTGAACAATATTATATCATGTTATGAAGTAAATAAGCAGAAAAAGCATCAAATATGAAATGGTAAATTAAAACAGAATTCAAAGTGATTTAAAATATGTGTACAGCACTGCAGACCAAGATACAAACTTCATGTAAACATAAAAAAGCTAAGGCGAATGATGTTTATCTTCCCCTTTGATAAAGTTGTATAGATATTTTTTCAATTCTCAAAAGACTTAGAAACTTTAGAGTGACCTCCAAGTTTGATTTCCCCTGAGAAAATGAAAAATGGTGAGAAAAAATGCATGTTGAGCAATCAAAGGGAACTGGAGTGGCTAAACGATGCAACATGTTTCAGTCGGCAGCGCCACGGAGAGATGGAGAACTCTGTCATCTGGTGAACAACAAGGCCACTTTTTAAAAAAAAAAAAGGGACTGTAATTACAGAGGTATAGAGAGATTGTATCAGCAAAGGCGAACAGTTTACACAAACAAATAGCAGCGTTCATGTGTTATGTAACCACTCAAAGAAGTGAGGGAGGCAGTGAAGGGGGGAAAGATCAAACAGAAAAAAAACATTAGAAAAGATATCTTTCTGTCCAGTGGAGGTGGTGACAGCAGATATGGACACTTGGAGATGCTTATCATCCCCCAGAGCTTCGGATAATTTCAGGTTTTGTAGATGAGAGTCCAGACTGCTGGCCGCCTGTGTGAGTGTGTCTGTGGAGGCAGAAAGAAAGTGACCTTGGACAGATACTGTTGTAATATAAACATTTGGGTGGTTCCTGTTCCAGCTTTGTTTCTGATCTGTTTAAGAAACATTGATACAAACTTATCTTACGGGTTGTTTTTTCAAGCTGCGCTAAAAATATTTCTGTTTGCATAACATCAAAGAATATCTCTCATCCTTTTTTGTCAAAGGGATTTTTTTTAAGTCTTTAGAAAATTTGAACTTTTGGTTACCTTTTTCTTTTTTTCCTAGAGTTTGTGATCTTGTATTGTTGGTTCATTGTGGATTCTTACCTCAAAATACATTTTATTCTTTAAAAATAGGGCATTAGCAGTTAAGCTGATGCCCTGTTATTTGCTGTTTCGCTGTTGTAGAGAAGAAATGAACCCCTACACCACCAGGGGGCCCCCATGAGCACCAAGCTAAAATATATTTACATATTTAAAATAACTTTGAATAATACAAAATAAATTCTATTACAAGTGACAAAATAATTTCTATATCGTCTTTATAGTTGTTACACAAATAATGGTTAATGTCTTCTACTGCAGAGGAAATATATGAATAGCTACGTTTTACTTTTAAAAACTTCTTAACTTGTTTACTGTAAAGTTTGTGTTTATCAGCTGATGTCACTTTCAAATAAGTAAAATAATATTGCACATTTAAATAACTGCAATTCAACAACACTAGTATAATGCTAATTATGCTAATGACAGTAGCTATGTTACACACAGTGATAAAGTATCTGGTGTTAGCATGTTGGTATGGGTGCCCAAACTGAAAATCTGCTTAGGGCCCCGAAAAGGTTTTGCCCGGCCCTGATGAAAACAAGAAGTTGCCTTTACAGGTGTATCCTTCCCGTTTTTATTTTATTGTGTATTCTTCTGTGCAGCAGGTTTATTTTTAGCCCATCAGATCATTACAGCCATTGTCAATTCATCGCCATCAGCACAGGCTATTCTCTGATTCTCATTTGTTTATTTATTCCCCTTTGCCTCCTACATATAAATAATAACTGCATCCTCTGGGCTTCCATCTGTCATAGCAATATTAATACTCCCAATATGGCTAACAAATTGTTCACATTGCTCATGCAGTGTATCCTCCTGCCTCACTATTGTGTTTGGCTTTCGGGAAGCTGCTACTGTGGCGCCGGTAAGGGGTTAGGTCAACTGTTTCGTTCATCCGATGACACAAAAACAACAAACACAAACGGGAAGTTGGCAAGACAATAATAAACAAGTCAGATATGGAATGAGAGATTTAAAAATACTGGAAAAACTGATTGTTGTAGAAGATCTTGTTTCTGCTTTCAGGAAGTATTGGAGGCCAAAGGTTACAAAATCGCAGGATTGTTGGATTTATTTGTTGACAAAATGCAAAGAAGCTGATTTATATGCATTCCTGGGAAGGCCACTCGGTCACAACCACTCACTACACAATGTAATACTCCCTGTCAGATTTCTTCTTTTTCTTCTTCCACAGATGCACTTGAAACACTAAAAAAACCACAATTTTGCTGACTGATCTTACAGACAGAAAAGGGAAGGAAATGTTTGCTTGCGCACAATCATCTGATGAACAGCGCAGTCAGTGTTTCCTACTCTAATGACCTTCTATCTGCAGTGTAAGCCCTCTGTTACTGCTGCCAACAATCTCTGAAGCTCATGAATGAGCCATTCATGGTGTTTTTTGGAGATCTTTTTGAAGAGGCCTGATGAATAATTGGGCTTCATGCAAATTGCTGGCCGGGAGGAAAGCGGAGACTCTGTGCCAAGGACGTGATTTACCCAAATACCAACCTGTTAATCTGTCCGAAGAGTCGCGTCTCAGGGCTAACGGTGTGAAAGAGAAAAATGCTTCCGCTGGTTGTTTAAAGCAGTCTGTGATCGTGTGCTGCCACCTGCTGGACAAATGTTGCAACGTTTCTAGAGTTTGCTTTTATACGTTAAGTTTCAGTTATTTACAGTCACTTCAATATGACATTAAATTCGTCCTTTACTTTTACAAATTAATTCATTATCTGAAAGCATTTCAAAAGATTTTATTTGGAATAAAAAATAATTTCAATGTATTTTATTTGGATTTTATGTGAAAACCAACACAAATTGGAGCAAGTGTTTCCATGCACCCAAAAATGTCGAGAAGAGAATTTACTCTTTACTTTTTGAAGTTGTGGTAGTTTGTATAACATCGTTATTAGCTTTTTCTTCTTTTGCCCTTTCC
Organism: Poecilia latipinna; assembly: GCF_001443285.1. Taxonomy (NCBI): domain Eukaryota; kingdom Metazoa; phylum Chordata; class Actinopteri; order Cyprinodontiformes; family Poeciliidae; genus Poecilia; species Poecilia latipinna. Next base: position 704,634 of record NW_015112642.1, on the reverse strand, counting down.
TTTGGTTTGTTATTTAGTTTGTATTTCCTTTTAATTCCTGCAAAGCACTTTGTATTGCCTTGTTGCTGAAAATGTGCTATATAAATAAAATTACCATTACCTTTTACCTTCTTTTTTATGTAATTTGGACTTTGTAATAAAGTCTGTAATAAAATCTATCTGTCAAATCTAAAGTCTGAGCAAATGTTGCATGCATTTCTATGGACCCAAAAATGTTGAAAAGACAATTTATTTACATACTTTTTGAAGTTTCGGTTGTTTGGGACCTTATGTGAACATTTCTTATCCAACTGCATTCCAAGCCTCAACAAATTGATTTTATTTATTTATTTATTTGTTCATTTCATTCATTTATATTTTAAAATGTGCATATCACATGTTCACAGAAACAAAAATTTGAATGAAACGATTAGTTTCAAATACAATCAGTCCACCTCTTCTCTCAAAAGTTCGTTATAAGCAACTAAACATCAACCAACTTTCCATGTAGACACAT
>NW_015112642.1:699827-701101 GCF_001443285.1 Poecilia latipinna | reverse complement strand
TAGTTTCAAATACAATCAGTCCACCTCTTCTCTCAAAAGTTCGTTATAAGCAACTAAACATCAACCAACTTTCCATGTAGACACATTCAGCATAATCAATGTGAAATTATTCTACTAGACTGGATAGGTGGTGCACACTCATTTGTACAGCACTTTGGTGCAGTTTTATATTTGTTGTAAAGTGCTATATAAATAAATTTGACATTGACATTTTTATTCCATTTAGCCCTTTTTATTCCTTGTCAGTGGGTCACATGAAATTTAAGCTATTAAACACCAATCTTTTTTTTTTAAATTAGTAAATTTAAATTATGTAAAACATTGATAAAGATCTAAAATGGGGAAAAATGTGGGTGCCTCATCTCTAATGATTTGTAAAACAATTTCAAAGTGGTTTTGAATCAATAGGACACGTCTTGGAAGCTATTGCAAAAACATACTAAATTTTGACAAATAAAATTGCTAAAAATAAAAAAAAATTAAAATATGAAACAAATGACTGTGCCTCATCTATACAGGATACTAGAACAATTTCACATTGGTTCTGGGTCAATAGGTCACAAGACCTAGAAGCTATTGAATAAAAATACTAAATATTGACAAAACAAATTGCTAAAAAAATAAAAAATATGTTAAAATGGAAAACAAATGTGCCTCATCTAAAGAGACTAATAGAATTATTTCAAAGTGATTCTGAGTCATTAGGTAACATGACCTGGAAGCTATTGAAGAAAAACCCTCAATTTTGACAAAAAAAAAAATTATTAATAAAAAATGGAAAATGGCTAAAAATGGAAATCAAATGTCTGTGCCTCATCTAAAGAGACTAGTATAATTATTTCAAAGTGATTTTGAGTCATTAGGTCACATGACCTGGAAGCTATTGAAGAAAACATTATTTGAATTTAAAATTTTATAGATGCTATTTTGGCTCATGTAAAAGCCTGAATTAGCACTGACAATTAGTTCGTTGGTTACAATTCAAGGCATTTATTAACATTTCTTTGACAGGAATGTTTGGTTCGGTAATTTGTTGATAGTCCCTAAGTGAACCTTCGGGCGCTGCGGCCGGGAGCGGTGGAGAACCGCTGGCCGACAGTAGCGTTCATAAATCGGATCAACCTTGAGCTAAACGCCGCTTACTCCCCGGAGCTCGAATATCGAATATCCAACTTGAAACTAACTTCACTGCGGTAGCTAGAGAACGGTTAAGTTATTGACTAATTGATCCAGAACGTCCTCACTAAAACCGGGAGGATCGTACACATCACCCA
>NW_015112642.1:690143-695803 GCF_001443285.1 Poecilia latipinna | reverse complement strand
AGCTGTGTCTACCACTGACGAGCTCGCATCTGATTGGTCAAAACGCCTGTCCGTTGGGGATAAGTGCCTCGTCACAGCCTTACCTTTTCATTGAGAAAGGCTGTGGTGGAAGCTGTCGAAGAACTGGCTTCCAGTTTGTCAGTTTTTTCGGGGTTTTTGTAACATTTTTGTCTGCCTACTGAGTGGAAGTAACATGCAAGCTCTAAGGTGAGGCTTCTGTTCTGTTTGTAATCGCTTAATCTTTACGTTGTTTGTTTAAAATGTTGACTATCTAAAGCTGTATGTAAACTTTTAGCCAAACAAAACTTCAGTTTGTAAGCTAAGCTATTAGCGTCTCGTTTGTAACATTTAAGCTTGAATGCGAACTGCCATGGTTTTGTTTAGCGGTAGTTTAGTAATGCCCACGCCCATTACGTTGATTGAGACACCGGCTGAGATTTCTCAACTTCCCCAGAAACCTCTTCGGGGCTCCCTGGTCCTCTGACGTCAGGCTCGATGGGCAAACTGCGGTGATCACAGGCGCAAACACCGGGATAGGCAAAGAGACGGCCATCGATCTGGCTAAAAGAGGTAAACATCTCAATCAAACCTGGTTTCTGATCTTTACTGGGTTGACATTGGGTACTTTAAATGATCTCGACATCACAACAAACAAAATAATAAGTTTGTCAAGATATGAAGGTCTAATAGTGCAATGACTTTAAAAACCTGTCATTCTTAGGACGTCATAAATTATGGCTACAACCAGCGATTATTTTAGTAATTTATTATTCTACCGGCTTATTCTGAAGATTAATCGAAATTAAAAACGGTCACATTCTACAGATTTTTCATTTAACCACTTAAGCCTTTTTGATACCGTTTGATAAATACAACAAAATATGGAAAGAAACGCTTCTTTAAAAAAAAACATTGTTTAAAAAGCAATGACATTACATTAGTGAATTTGAACTAGGTGAAGCTAAAACTATGCGAGTTTTGGGAAAACTTGCTTACAGATAACAATGTTTAACTTAAATGCAAAATATGTGTATATTTTTGGCTTAATTACTGCTCTGCCTTTTTTAGAAATTGGCCTTTTTGGACATTATGAGTCGGGGTAAAACCTATACTCCAGTTATCGATTAATTGATTACTAAACTAGTTAAGAGTCATATTAATACCTGGTTAATTATTTCAACCCTATAATAAATTAGGGTTTTTTTTAAGCTACTTTGCAATTTGTTTAAATGAATACTCTCTTAAATTCTACATGTTTTGGATCATTGGCTTTTCTGGAGAACCTGGAAGATAAAACATGCTAAATTCACAACCTGATTAGAATCTGAATTAAAGCTGCTGTTTAGTTGAATTATTGAACTTCCATAATTCAAGTCAAACTATTTTAGCTTGTGCCTCTGCAGAAAAAGGGAATGAAAAGCAGCACTGTGGGAACCTTAAAGTGTGGTTTTACACATTTACACCAATTTCTGTGGTTGAATGCAATCAGAAGCTTTGATCTGACATAAGAGAGGAAGTAGAATCATAAATGTTAAAGTTGTTTCAGAAATAAATGAAGTGACGGTTGTCATTTGTGGCAGTTGAATAACCAAATCTCGAGTCATCCATGTGTTTATCAGCTGCTTTGTGGCTCAGATCATCGTTATTTAACAGATGATGTAATACTAATTTGTACACCAGTCTGTAATTTTTGAGTTGGTAAAAATAATCCCCGTTATCTCATTAGGGTTTTGCCAGGCTGTCTTCAAGATGCAGAATGAACACCCTCTTGCACCTCAAACAGATTTTTTTTTTTTTTTTTTTTCCATTTCTGCATTTGAGGGTTAATATAAAGTCAAAGGCTTCATGGTTGCTGAAGGAGATGTAACTCCAAATGTGAATATAAACCTCTTTTTGTTATAACTGTCAATCTTTTACCTCATCTGAGATTTCCTCCAGAAATATTCTGGCTTGTCAGTGTCTGGGATGTTTGCCAGCAGCTTTTAACCAAAATGTTTTACATACTCCTAAATGTATCTAAATCTGTGCACCCAGTTCTTGTTTAACAAAGCTTCTTTTGTTTTGTCACACCTTTTTTGGGGGGAAAAATATGTTCAAATACTTGTGGTCAAAATTAATTACTGCATCTTGAAATGTATATTGACTTTAGTATTCAGTTTTGAACTCACTGATTTTTTTTTTTTTTTTTTTTTTTTCTTGTCAGTTTAATTTACTTAAACTGTTTGCTCCATTTAAAAAAATGGTAAATTAAGGAAGTTTCTTTCCCTTTTTAACTTATTTTTTTAGACCAAATTCTTTTTTCTCTACACTACCTAAAGTAACAATATTTAAACAACCTAACTTTCTATCATAGTTGGATCGTTGGAGGTCCAAACTGGCCAACATAACAAAGCATAACCCGGTCCTGAGGAGAAACCTTCACACTTTTGGTCACAAGAGGGCGCTCTACTCATGTCTTAAGAGTTTCTTTGTGCAGTTTGGCATTAATACAGATGTTATGTGGCTTTATTTTGTGTGTGATCGTATGTTTTAATCCCTTGCTGTGTTGTGTTTTTTTTTTCTTCTCTCTCCTTTAAAGTATGCTAAACTCCAATTTTTTTTTTTTTTTTTTTTTTTTTTTTTCTTGTGTATTTAGGGGCCAGAGTGATCTTGGCGTGTCGGGACATGGAGAAAGCCCAGACGGCCTTGACAGATGTCATCAAAAGCTCCGGCAACGACAACGTCGTCTGCATGAAACTGGATTTATCAGACAGCAAATCGATCAGAGAGTTTGCAACAAACGTCCAGCAAAGTAAACTGACTTTCATGAGGAATAGATTTAAATTTATCTAAATGCTTCAAGAGTTTAAAACTTTTTTCTTTACTGTGCAGATGAGCAGAAGCTCAACCTCCTCATCAACAATGCAGGTGTGATGGTTTGTCCGTACGGGAAGACAGCCGATGGCTTCGAGATGCAGATTGGAGTCAATCACTTTGGTAAACATAACCAATCACAGACAAACTTGGTCTGTAATAACATGACACATCTGTGATTATTGTTGCATCAGATAATTCAAATATTAATAACACATCATTTGTGTTTCTTAAAATAGAGGTTTGTTGTCGGTGTGATTTACATTAGCTCTCATTTCTGTAAAACATTTGAATTTAAGTTGAAATGTAAGCCCTTTTCTTTCTTTAGGTCACTTCCTGCTGACTTACTTGTTGATGGACCTGATTAAAAGGTCGGCCCCGGCCAGAATCGTAAACGTGTCCTCCATGGCTCATTCCTGGGGCTCCATCAACCTGGAGGACATCAACAGCGAGAAAAGCTACAACAAGAACAAAGCTTATGCTCAGAGCAAGCTCGCCAACGTGCTCTTCACCCGCTCACTGGCCAAAAGACTGGAAGGTCTGTCACAACCTCATCTCTGCCATTTAAGTTATTATACGGTTCATTTAAAATTGCTGTTGGAAATGTACATGTTTGGAGCTTTATTTTATTTTAAGGGATAAAATGATTGGTTTAAAAATAATGGTTTGTGAAGGAATTGGAAGTTGGTGAAAATGAAAACAGGCTCCAGCAAATTCAGAGATGCTGATTATGCGAAATTCCCTTTTTTTTTTTTTTTTTTTTTACTTCCATTTGGAACTCAACTGCTTCTAAAAACATCTCAAATGCTCAAAAAAAAATTGCCAATAAATTACCATTTCATGGTGTCTGGAAAACGGGCAGTTTCAAAAAGCTTTAGAGAAGTGGCACTTTGCCGTTACCTAGCAACCCCAGTGGAACTCAGCCCCTCCCCCAGCCCCAGTCACCTAGCAACGCAGCAGAGTTCCAGCACTTTGGTCAACTATTTTCCTGCTTCAGGAAAACATAATGGGTCACTTTTAACTATCCCTTGGCAAGATGGAAAATTGCTGATTGTAATTATTTATGCTATTTTAGGGATTTGGAGATTTCTTGTATAGTATCTTGAAGTCTGTTTTCAGGGTAGAGTTGCTTTGCAAGTCATACTTTGACATTGAGGCTCCTGTTTTGTTTTTAGTTCTTACCCAATTCAAAACCTGCTAAAATCTGATTCCTGAGGGCCTCAAGCAGCTCTTTAAGATTTCACATAAAAAATGTAAAGGCTTTTAAACCTCGTCGATCATTGGATATGAAGACATTTTCAGCTCCTGATGTGTTTTGGTGTTCCTGATGTGTTGGACGCGGTTTGTTCTCGTTCAGGCACCGGTGTGACCACCTACTCCCTCCACCCTGGCGTCGTTCAGACTGACCTGTGGCGCCACCTCAGCGCCCCCGAGAGGTTCTTCATGAAAATTGCCAAACCGTTCACCAAAGACTCAGTGGAGGGAGCTCAGACCACGATCTACTGCGCCGTGGAGCCGTCTCTAGAAAAGGAGAGCGGTGCATATTACAGGTACTTTCAGTTCAAAGTTAACCAGCTCGTTGGCAGTTAATGACTTCTTTGTGGGAATTGTCTCCATAAATGACCCATTTGTGTGATGAAATGTGAATATAAAGTAGTTCATCTCAACCTGTGGTTGTTTGTAGTGGCTGCGCTGCTGCTAGCTGCTCTGCTGCTGGAAAAGACGACGAGTTGGCGCAGAAGCTGTGGGAGCTGAGCTGCAAGATGCTGTCCTTGTCATGGGATTAAGGCCTTTCATCCTATTTATTTTACAAACTCATTCCTTTAACGCCTTCATAGAAAACTACTTGTTACAGCATTTTCCCTTCTGTGTATCTATTTATGTCAATAAAAGGTTTTACTAACTTTTTTCTTTTTCATAAATGCAGCTATAAAGTAATTTTTAGTCTTTTTGACTAAACAAACAGATGGGGGATTTGCTGAGTTGCACACTAAACCTGGATGCTTATTTAAAAGATCCAGCTGTGTAAACTTTATCATAGGAGCGCTTGCTGATAACGGGATTAATTTGGTTCTGGTGCGTTTATCCAGGCCAATTATGTAGAATTGGCTACCTGTCATTTTTGTGCACTTTTTAGAAATTAGATTTGAATTTAAAAACTTAAAACTTTGAGTCAAATTTGACGATTTAGCTTTATTACCTGCTAGAGCAGTAGTTCCCAAACTTTCTCCTGCCCCCCTCCCCCCCAGGGGTTTCCACACTATTTCTGGGCCCCCCTATGGCTTACAAATGGCTGGTTGAACGATGTGTGTGAGCGAAGGGGGTGCAGTCAGTGTCGGGATGGGGGCCCCCATCCCGACACTGACTTGTTCCACTAGTTGGGGAATCAACTTTTTGGGGGGCAAAATGAATCATAGCTGAACATAAACGGCACCAGTAGCCTACAGGCTACTTGTTAACAAGCTTAAGGTGCTGTATTGATACTTGCTAGTCATCTTGTAGCTAACTTTACCTGCATCCAACAGCTTTACTCTACTCAGTCAGTTTGGGGGGAAAACTGTGAAAAGTTCTTTGTTTTGCTGCCATGATTCTAACACAAACCTGAGCAGCTCTGCACAGCAGCAGCAGGTCTCCTTCTGCCGCACAGGTGGAAACCCAGCGCGAGCGGCGTAGCGCTCATGTTGCGTTTAAAGGCACCTCGGAAAAACGGGTTACTACATGTTAACGGATTAAACACTTATCTCCTCTGATAAGTGACAGAGACAGATATGGGAAGTGTGGAAGCCCCTACTGTATCAAATTGGCAG
>NW_015112642.1:649102-687378 GCF_001443285.1 Poecilia latipinna | reverse complement strand
TACTTAGCCGCTAATCCAGTGGTTCCCAAACTTTTTCTTCTGCGCCCCCCCAGTGGTTTCCAAACATTTTCTGCGCCCCCCCTATGGATTACAAATGGCTGTCTGGTTGAAACGACGCGTGTGACGGGAGGCTGGGGGACATCGACTTTTTTGGGGGCAAAATGAATGTACGTAGCTGAAAATAGACACCAACATCGGTAGCCTACAAGCTACTTGTTAAGCTTAAGGTTCTGTATTGATGTTAGCTAGTCATCTTGTAGCTAACATTACCTGCATCCAACAGCTTTACTCAACTCAGTCGGTTAGTTTTGGAGAAAAACTGTGAAAAGTTCTTTGCGTTTTGCTGGTTTGCTGCCGTGATTCTAACACACCTGAGCAGCTCTACCCAGCAGCAGCAGGTCTCCTTCACTGCCGCACAAGTGTAAACCCAGCGTGAGCGTCGTAGAGCTCATGTTGCGTTTAAAGGCACCTCGGAAAAACGGGTTACTACATGTTAACGGATTAAACACTTATCTCCTCTGATAAGTGACAGAGACAGATATGGGAAGTGTGGAAGCCCCTACTGTATCAAATTGGCAGAGGAATAACAGAGTTGGCCATTCTAAGGTAAAAACCGAGCGCATACAGCGTTCTTGCGGGTTTCCCCCCCCCCTTCATCCAGACGCCTCCCCACCCCCCGCCTCAGACACGCAAGCACAAATGTTTTCTTTGATGGTCAGGGTCTCATGTCCTGTTAAAGATCATGATGCAGCACTTATTCTATTGTCCAACACCAAATGACGCACCGTAAACTTTTCTTATCCTTGAGGACAGACACACACACACGCGTGCATCTGTGTTTCTTTGGTGGGCAGGGGTCATTCTGCTGAACGCTGTGCATCAAGAAGACAATCTGTTTAAAACCTGAGGTAGTTGCAATATTCCTAATCTATTTCAACATGGTTTAGAATATAGTATATTTATTCACTTACAAGTAAATTATTCCATTTCTATTGACTAATTCAAAGTCAATAGACTTTGAATTAATATTTGTGGAAACCGTCACCATGTCATGACAGTTTATGAGACTGATAATCTGTGGAAAAAAATGGAGATGGGAAGGATTCCCCCTCCCCATCTCCGGTCACGAGATGGGGAGAATTGCCGGATGCCGGATGCAGGGAGGGGGAATCGGTCACCGGATGTGGGGAGGGGCTTTCCTGTTGCCGGATGTGGGGGTGGGGGGGGTTAATTTCCTTTAATCCATTAAACTCTGATTAAAATTTGACAGAAGGTGGTATATATAGTCTCTCTTACCTATCACAGGTTCAATTAGCTTCATCATGTTATTAGACCAAATGCCTTCACTGATTTGGTCAATATATTTTATTAGTTAATTATGTCACCATGACGCCCAAAAGGGCTAAATATTAACTTAGCAAAGTTAATATTTAGCGACCCATAACAAGGACAGAAAATCCATGAGTTCTGCGTAGCACTTCTGGGTCCGTCTTACGCAGTGGGTCATTTAAGGTTGACCCACTTAAATGTTGAATTCATTTAAGTGGGTCAACCTTGCTTAGGTCGGGCTTATTGTTTATGTAGCGTAGTCCGAGTTTTGTCAGTGGACATCGAGGTTATTGTATTATTGTGAAGTAAACTGTTTTACTAGTGTTATCAAATTTACAGCATTAATACTGATGTGTGTTCTGATATGTCCTCTTAAAGGCAAACCGACGTGTGAAATGGATGAGCTCAATCCTGACTGGGGTCCAGCGCTGAATATGGGTCAGTGAGGTAAACGCCACAACGTCGGACCGACAGGCGCGTCAATTAAAGAGGCGATACAGCAAAACCATCAACAGGTTAGAGACTGTTTTCATTATTTACCCCAGAAGAGGTAAATAATGAAAACACAGTTCCAGAGGCTGTAGAGAGGCTGAGGAGGAAACGCCAGGAGAGGAGTTCAGTATGGCTGCAGAATATGTGTACAGTTGGAAGTGGCTGTTTTCTCTCATTTAATAATTTAATGCATTAAACATTCATGAATCGTTTGATTCAAGCTCTTCAAGTTGCATGTAAACAGGTGAAGTAATGAATCACATTTTATAAATTAAAATTATTATTATTATTATTATTAAGTAAAATTTTGATAGAAGAGCGAGCGAATGTTTTCCACGCTCCTTCAACCTTCCTTCGGGGGAGAGGGGGATGGGGGGACACAGATCTTTGTTTTCGCATCCACCTGAATAATGTATAGTTGCGCCACTGCGGTCGGGTACTGCGTACACCTAAAAGATTTAGCGGGGGTACGCAGTACCTGCAAGAGAGAGGAGCGGCTGTCAGCTGTAAAAAAAAATTCAGTGGGTTCACTGTGCAGCCGTGTTGCCCCCACTAATTAGCCGTGACTGATTAGTTTTTCAAGAACAATCTAAAACCCGACTTAATCAGTTAATAACTTTTTTTCCCATTTCATATTGTTTCTGAACTCTTTGTGCTTTACTAGAGCAGCGGTGCAACACGTGGATCGCGGAAGGTTTTGAGTCGATCTCAGCATTAGGTGAGAAACTAAACGCCGCCAGGACGCTGAGACCAGCACGTCCACCTCTGGCTCGCTTAAAATGTTCGTAACTTTATTAAAGAACAACAAAAAAATCAACAAAACGTTTTCAAATTAATGACCCAACAACAATAATAATCTCAGTAATTCTTGTTTCAACAAGTTGTTGCGCAATTCTGTGCGTTTCGGTTCCATTACCAACATAACTAGCAGAACAGAAGTTTAAAATTAACTAATCAACCACCGCTGTGTTCATGAGAGGCTTATTAATGATCGCAAAATAAATATCAAGCCTGAAAACCTAATATCGGACTAAATGTTATCTTTTTAACGTAATCTCTGGTCGGCTTGTGGAGCGCAGGAGGTTGCCATGGCAACGGGTGTGCTTAAATGACAGAGAGAGACGTCATTTACAACAAACATCAAACACTGTAAATATGTTTCATTAAGTATTTAACAAACATGGCTTCTACCGCGATAATTATGTGAAATTAAATTAATTGTCTAATATAAAAAATAGTTTGGTGCTGTCGGGCTCAGAGTCTGAGAGGCTTTTCCCTTATCAAACAAATTATTATTATTTTTTGCCTCTTATTTAGTGGAAATATTGATGTTGATGAGACTTTTTCCAAAATGATAACCTTTATAGCTCCACTGTTGAAAATGAGGCTCTAACATTCACAGATAACAGTGAAATAAAATCCAGTCCAACATCTGGTTTGAGGTGATTCCTCTGGAACCTGTTGGAGGACAAATATCCCAACTTCAGAAAATGAGCTTTAACCTAACAGAGCTCTGTGATTCCTCCTATCAGTATGAGAGTCAGGGTGAGGAGGCGCCATGTTAGGAAGAGAAGTGGAAGCTGCAGGATCTTCAGAACAAACAGATCATGATGCTAGGCTACTGATTATCCCTCTGTCTGGACACAGGATCAATAGAACCATTTTAAAAGCTAAAATGAATGGTTATATGCCAGACATGGAAAACTGGGATGCACTCCATGCCATGATGTTCAGAATTTAGGTCTCATGGCATCTCAAGGTGTCAACATTGCAGCCAGTGGGCTGAGGGAAATACAGCTTTATTTTGTAGCAATTCAAGAGCTACCAGCTTTTAACTCTTCGCAAAAAAGATCCCATTTTTCTGTCCAGTGTAATTGCATATTTTCTTCTCAAATAATAAGTAAGGAAGATGCAAGTTCAGCCTCACCACAGAGGGTGCATGCACTCACAAATCTGGTGCATTATGTTAATTTCATTTTCACATTCATGTTGCGTAAAAAAGTGACCACTGTAATCAGAGAGGATCAATTTGAAATAGCAGTAGTATAATTTTACTAAACATAATCATGAGGTGAAAACCAAAGTCAGGTTGTCAGTGGTATATCTGGTATATTGTTTTTCGTTTCTATTAAATCCATTAAAAAAAATACGGTAACACTTTATTTGAAAGGGGGTGAATAAGACTGTCATGACACTGTCATAAACATGAATGAGCCTTCATGAATATTTATGACTGTTGTCATAAAGCGTCATTCGGTAAATCATGACACTTTTAATACAAAGCTGACATTATTCAAAATGTCTTTGTTATGACAACTTGACATTAACCAAGAAATCATTACTGATATAAATTTGTTATAAAAGAATTACTGATTGCACTTTAAAAATGAGGTAACTTTATGTTATTAATGGTAAAGTTTAAACAGTAATTAGTTAAACATTACCTGAAGCTTTAGAGGAAATGTTCCAGGTTCATGATTTACAGTAACCTGAAGCTTTAGAGGAAATCACCTGTTCCAGGTTCATGATTTACAGTAACGCTTCAAAGTCCTTTGGTCAGGGTGACTGTCAAAATTCCAGATACAGCATTTCCTCATGCCCAATGCCACGTATGCTAAAAATATTTGCCTATAAGGATCAGCTTTGGGTTGGGCTCTAAAAACATCTCTGAGGAGTAGATGCTGTGATGAACTGAGGTAAATGAGACTCAACATACAGCTTAAAGGTGATTTCAAACACAAGCGAGAATTTTAAATCTTATTTTATAATGCAGGGAAGATTCCTAGAAGTAAAGCAGATAAGCTGTTGGGGTAAGGATTTCAAAGATTTTATTTTCTCTTTCTGCTTCTTTAGGATGGAAGAAGCAGAAAATGGTGTTGCAGTGGTGGGAATTGGGTGCAACTTCCCAGGAGGTAATGAGAATTTTCAAATCTTCTTTTTAATTATCTTGGTTATTTTTATTATGCAAATACCATAGTATTTATGGAACAAATTCTAATTTTCAAAGAATAAAAACTTTTATGTAGCTAATTTTTCAGTTCAATAAGCTGACAAAAATCTTCCTCTAAGGTAGTTTTTGGCATAGATTTTGTGTAAAATAATCAGGAATGTCCATTCCAGTGCAGTTACAATTCATGTACTTTCTCTTTATTCCCTGAAATACATTCCAGTTTTGCTACTTTTACTTAATTTTTATTTTTAAAAATTAAGTAAATTTTAATTTTTAATTTTTAGATTAAAAATTAAAATTTTTAATTTTAATTTTAAAATTAACCGCTGTAACCGCTAGTAACCGCTGGAGATAGCGGTTACTATCTCCAGCTAAAATTATTTTGTTTTATTCAAATCATTACTATAATATTTCGTGTTTAATATGAATGAGTGATTTATCCCATTTTCTAACTGTATTTGATGCATAAGGTACATAAAGCATCACAAATTTTCACCTTGGAAACAAAGAGAAGCATGAGCTGCTTCTATGCAATAAATCTGTATTTTCTAATAGTTACATGTTCAGAGCTGGGTAGAATAGTTATATTTCCTCAGTTACATTTACCTGAGTAACTTTTTGGAAAGAATGTACTTGTAGGAGTAGCTTTATGGCATCCTACATTTAACTTGTGAGTAATAAAATTACAAAGTTTCTCTGTTCTTATTTGAGTAAAATTTCTGACACCTCTAACTAGAAAGAACAACAAACATATTTTAACTAAAATTTATTAGATGGAAACACATACTTGGAGTTTATGTTGAAGTGATACCTTTTGTTTGTACCCTATCTTTGTTTTTTGTTTTTTTTATTAATTTCAATAAGGTAAGCCCCTACCATTTGGAGGTCAAGTCAATTTAAGTAGATAATGTATATTGTCCCTGTTAGTACTCGACCATATTCTAACATATCTCTTATGCTATTTAACTTACTGTAAATATCAGTTATTCGATTATAACATAAAAATATTGAAATGGAAAAGGGTGTTGTTGGCTTAATCTTTATTTATTTTGTAATTATTTGAATTAATGTTTTCATTTTTCCAGAACCTTTACATAATTTTATAGTTTTTCACTGTGTGATAACATCATTGTAAAATTTAAAATCGGATTTTGTGATGAAATATTTAGTACTTAAAAAGCCTTTTTGCCGAATACTTGTTTGTAAAATTCGGCTCCCATTTAAAGCGGAACTTACAAATACACACAAGGGGGTTACGTCACAGGCATCAGGCAAAATATGTTACACCAGTTAAATGGAGAAGTAAATAAATAGCCAAACACTCAAATATGAAATTATGTTGACCTTTTGCAACAATGATTTATTACAAAAAACACGAACTAAGAAAATAATAATAGTTATCCTGATAAATAAATCAGTAACCAAAACTCTCTCAAAATAAGTTTAGGATAGGTTTAATCCACTTAGTTCATGTTAGTAAAGAAACCCAAATGGTTAAATGTCCGAATATTCTTGATCCTTTTTAATATGAATATTGTCCACAAACGAGTTCCATATCATGGGAGAATTTCTCCATTTTAATCCAAAGTCCCAATCCAACGAAAAATCCCAAGCGTCAAAAACCTCCCCCCAAAAAATGAGAAAAAGGAGTGGTACCACCCAAAAATCCCCAAAAAGAAACGTAAAGTCCAGATCTCACCGGGAATGTCTTTCTCCCCACCGCTGGCGTCCTCTCGCTCCGTCGGCGTCCTCTGGCCAATTGGCGTCCTCCTGCACCTGGCGGCGTTTCCTATGCACACGCTCCAATCCAGCTCCTAAAGCGCACGATCCGCGGCGCTGGGGCGAACTTTCATATTCCGTTTTATCTCCTTTCTTTGATTTATTATTTGTTCTAAACTTTCAATTAATTCAAGTCTCCCGCTGCACGGATCTGACGGTGAGCGTCTTCCACTCTGAATGCGCCGCCGCGCGCCGACGCACAAGCCCCTTTTTATACACTAATCTCAGCCTCACCTAAAAATCAGCATGACCTGCCCAAAAATCAGTTTTAAAAGTGGAAACTATGAATAATTTTACAAAGAAATAACAGCAACTGTTATACCAATCAGATTTTCTCTTCAACGTATTTTATACAGGAAAAAAAAAACAAAAAAAAAACATAGTGGTTATGTTACATGTTTTACTCTTATTTGAGTAATTTCTTGGACAGCTACTTTTCACTTTTACTTAAATAAAGAACCAGATTATTTAAGTACTTTTTTGGGACACTACATATGTCTTATCATCTGATAGAGTCCCAGTGTTGTGTGAAAAATTAATCTAAAGTACTGTCAGTATTTTCTTGGTACAAGTAATTTTTGCAAAGAAAGAAAATTAAATACAAAATATTTTGTCCTTTAACTTTATAGTCCCAATTCCATTTTATAAAAGACAGTCTGGGCTTCTAAAATAGATTTAAAACAAGGTCAGTTTTCGTTCGTTATTTTTCCATTCTAATTTACTTCAAGAATGTCCTTTATTGGCGCGTTAAAAGCCTTTTTTAACTTTGCCCCTTCTTTAACTTTGGCCCCCTGCCCCTCCAAAGTTTTCTGCACGGCCCTGTTTTGATACAAAAAATGTTTATTTTTTTTCTCCAAAATTTGGTTAATAGTAAAGAGGGTTCAATAATAAAAATTCCAAAAATTATTCTTTTCTTTTTTCACTGAAAAAGGAAAAATCAGGAAAAATTTAAGGTACTCAAGGTGGGTGCAACCGTACAGTTTCTACCCTCTGATAATATCCTGCAACCGTCTTCGCATAATTCTGAACTTTCCCGGCTAGTTCAGAATTATGAACTGGGCCCCATATGGGGGAAAAAAGAGGGCAGACAAAACTGCCCTTTTGGGTTGTCCTCCGCAGTTTCCATGTAGGGTCCATCCATGGGCACTGTGTTGGTGACCCCTGAGCTATCGTGTCCAGTACATTACATGTAATGAGACTTGCCCCACTTACATGAATTTGAAATATATGGAGCCCCATAGGGGACATGGGGAAAAAAATTATTTTACGTTACCTTGTAATAAGTTTTGCTATCCCTCGCAATATGCTTACTGCAATAGTCCATCCGTCCGTACGTCCATTTTCTTACATTTTCCCTAGTGGAGTCGGGAGGGGCGCTGGTGCCTATATCCAGAGAGTCACTGCGGGCAAGAGGCAGAGTATACCCTAGGCAAATCGCCAGTTCATCGCAGTACTGCAATATTTGTTGGTCTATTTTGTATACAGTCACAAATGTCAATTTAAAATTTAAAATATATGCCCATTTAAAGAGCCTCAGTGTTTATTCTTAAGTCTTTGCTGCAAAAAACTGATTGAAAGTCGATTTATTCTCTGCATATTTATGTCTGTTTGCATAAGGTTGACATGAAAATATCCATTTAAGCCATTTAGACTAACACAAGAGACACAATGAAAACTGTCGGATTACTTATTATTCTGCGCTTATAACTCAGAAATAGTCCAAATAGTTTAGATGTATTTTTTCTTTCTTTCCTACTTACGGAAAATTTCTGTTTATATCATAAGTTTGTGGTGCGTTTCTATACAAAAAACTTCAGATATTTCACAAATAGATATTATCATTCATGGAAAAACCTTTCATAACCTTGTATTAAAGCAGAAAGTACAGTGGCCACTGTAAGAAAGTCTTATAGTATTCAATTAAACAGCATAAACTGAACAGTACATGTTGTTTTAATTATCTGTGTTTTTTTATATATTTTTTTTTATTTTACCTACAGGAGAGGGACTTGACAATTTCTGGAATGTTCTGGTGGAGGGGAGGAACTGTTCTGTTTCAATCCCCAGAGAAAGATTTGATATGGCGAGCTGGTATGACCCAGATGATACCAAAGCGGGTAAATCCCGAACATTTAATGCCGCTCTCATTGATAGGTGTGTGTTTGTTTTTTGGTACCATGAACAGCAAACCAGTAATTAAGAACTGAATAACAGAATGCCTTGCAAAGATAGTCAGTTCCTCTTAAGCATTTTTACGATGATTATTGTGTTTTTAATTAATAAGAATAATAATTTAATTTAGTAGTATAAAGAAAGGGTTACAGAGTTTTTAAAATTACTTTGACTATTTCACAGTGAACTCTTCAATCTGTCTTGAATGCATCCGAAAATGGGAAGTGTATTGCACGTCTGCAAGCCTACAAAACAGTGCCATTGACTTAAACTAACAGGATGGGGTAGTAAAGCAGTACAGAAATTACAGCAATTCTTCATACCCTTTACTTGAGTTAGTAGTCCTTTTTATTTTACAACTGCACATTGCATTTTGAATAACAAAAATTTAGAATTTTCTTATGTAAAATACCATCTTTTTGAAGACAATGAATATTGTGTTGATATCGATAAAACCAATAAACCCACATATTTTTATTGTACACATTAACAGAAAGCAATCTTCTTGAAAGTTCACTGCTGACCTTAGGATTTTTTTATCTCATGGTGTCTCATGGGTTTCAGTTTTCACTTAGCTTATATGGCAGATCGTGTCAAATAGACAAAAAAGTATTCCATTATATTTATGCGATTAAAAACTTTCAATAACATCACACTGCACTATGAAGAGCTATTTTAGAAAATTCTGAATGTAGTGTGAAGGTTGAAAATTATATGCATTTATTTTAAATGTATTGTTGAAGATTATGGTCTACGTACTTAATATTTTTCTTGATCCAGATAAAGCTGTCTGGTTCATGAACATCTGGAAGAACATTGAATCTTTAGTTTCACCAGAGTGACTTAGTTTATGATAAACAAAATTGCTACACATTATTGTGCTGAATTCGCTATGCTCAGTTGGCAAAAACATGCTTAGTTTTTAAAAACATCTGGCAGAACAGAGTAAATAAGTAAACATTAAAATAGAAATATCCTGAAAACTTACCTTAAAATACAACTGTAAAAAGATATCCAAGAATAACAGAAGCACACTGCAAGATATAGATCTGACATTAGAGTTTCTCTTTGGTCAAACCCCAGATTTTACAGTTGGCAATTCAGTGGCTGACAATTGTGTATGTATATTGTCAGCAATTAGATTTGGCTAATTGCTGAATTATTGATTGTTATACATTTATATTTTCTTTGGGCAGCTTCTTGTTATCCCTATTGTACAACTGATTTCTACCATCTTAATTCAGTGCTAAGCAACTAACTGTAACAAGTACTTCTAGTACCAGTGTTACAATAAGGTTATCCCTCTGCTCAAGAGTGTCTGCTATGAATGCTAATGTAAGAATAAATTTTTCCACATAGACAGATTCTGAAGAGAAGTGGTGGGTCTTGATTGTATTTAGATATTACACAATAATTCATCAGCCTGCCAGATTTATATGATTTATTAAAATGATTTTGAAAGCCATGCATTATTTTCTTTCCACTTCACAATTATGGACTATTCTGTGTTGGTCTGTTAAACAAAATCCCAATAGAACACATTGAAGTTTGTAGTAGCACAAACAATAAAAAGAAGTTAATAATAACGTGAGGTACTTTAGACTAAATTGCTTCTAGTTTAATTTGGAAATGTGAAATTTTTGTTCACTTCCCATGTTGTACATAAAGTGTAATTTTTTAACCCTTCACATTATACTATGGATTTTCATATACTGATTTGGTCACAAATTATTTAAATGTTACTAACCATCTTGTTTACTTACTTGTGATATGTTAAATTATTTTAAATCTTTCCAGGTTCAATGAATTTGACCACAAGTTTTTTGGCATCAGTAACAGTGAAGTGGAGCAAATGGATCCTCAGCAGAAACAGCTCCTCCATTGTGTCTATAGAGCTCTGGAAAACGCCGGCATTCCCATGGAGAGAGCCAGCGGGACCAGGACAGGAGTGTATTTTGGTAACATAGGAAACATATTCTATTTTGAAATTTTAGCTAAATTCAGTTAACAAATTGGTCATTTTCTCATTTTACTGTTTTAATTTACCAAGTCCATCCTTTCTTTTTTCAAATCTACGTTAGGAATAATGAACAGAGACTATGAGACTAATGCTGCACATGTGCACCCAACTGTGATCAACCACTGGACCGGAACCGGACTCGCCATGAGCATCGCAGCTAACAGAGTCTCCTACATCTTTAACTTCACTGGACCGTCGCTCGCCATAGACTGCGCCTGCTCTTCCTCACTTGTGGCTCTTCATCTCGCCTGCCAGGCCATTAAACAAGGTCTGTCCTGCATTCCTAAATAAACTCTACAACATCAGTGGTTCTTCTGCTTAACTTAATATTTATATGGATTTAAAGTGTTACTGAGAAATTATAAAAACCCCTTTTCTTATCTAGGCGATTGTGAAATGGCTGTTTGTGGAGGCGTTAGCTGCATCATTGAGCCAAGAGTGTTTGTGGCGCTCAGCAAGGCCAAAATGATTTCACCTGAAGGGACGAGCAAGCCGTTCTCCAGCAGAGCAGACGGCTACGGGAGAGGAGAGGGCTGTGGGGTGGTTCTCCTGAAGCCACTGAAAAAGGTGCAGGTTTGCAGAGTGATTAAAGAAACAGATTCTATTTTACCAATGTCCAACAATATTAAGTTCTGATTTTAAGATTCCTATGTTTAAGATTTTTGATAGTTTTGTAAATGCACCCAATGTTCCTAACCTTTGACAATTCATTAATTATAGTGAATGAAATATGCAACTTATCTAACTACATGTCAACTTTAGTCCACTGGACTAGCTAACACATTACACAAGTTGTGTTGGATTTAAAAATTACAGCTAGTAATTTTCCTAATCCCACGAATATTTGACCCTATAAAACAGGGGTCCCCAAACTTTTTCCTGCGAGGGCCACATAACTGTTCCCTTTTCTGGTTGGGGGCCGGTCTTAGTTTTTCGAGAAAGAAACCTTAGAAAACTTTTCTTTACAGGGTAGGGGGGTGGGGGGAAGGAGTGAAACTGTGGACGGGGGAGGGGGGGGCTGGATTACTACCGACGACATATTCGCGTTTGTAAATAGATTTTTACCCAGAATGCAAATGGAAAAAATCCGTGAGCGAAACGGTGACTGGTACTGACTAGTATATATTCCATTGAGGGAAACTAAGTTTCATATCTGTTCAAGAGCCCCCCTGGTGGTTGAAGAAAAATCCACATGTATATGAAAAAAACCACTGAATGCTCTCTGGTATTGTTCAGGGGCCGGACCAAATGAGGAGGCGGGCCAGAGCCGGCCCGCGGGCCGTAGTTTGGGGACCCCTGCTATAAAACATTTACAGAATGTTCTTTTCCTCATTTTTTGTTTCATCCTGGTCCCGTTTTCAATTTACAGGCTCTTCAAGACCATGACCACATCCGGGGAATCATCAGTAAAACTGCAGTCAACCAAGATGGACACTCTGTCAGTCCGATTACTAAACCCTCCATGACTCAACAAGAGGAACTGCTGCGCAGAACCTACTCAGACACTGACATTGCAAATGTCCAGTACATCGAGGCTCATGGGACTGGAACCCCAGTGGGAGACCCGACAGAGGCAGGAAGCATCTCCAACGTCATTGCCAAAGCCAGACCTTCCGGGTCGGGGACTCTGTGGATCGGCTCGGTGAAGAGCAACATCGGACACACGGAGTCAGCAGCAGGAGTGGCCGGACTAATTAAAGTTCTGCTGATGATGAAGCATGAAACTATCGTCCCATCTGTTTTCTACTCTGATGAAACTTCCAGTGTCGATACCAAATACCTGAATATTAAAATTCCCACGAACATTGAGAAATGGGAATCTACCACAGCTAGGATTGCAGGGGTGAACAACTTTGGTTTTGGGGGAACGAATGCACATGCCATCGTCAAACAGCACATGCAGACAAGCTTAAAAACACATAGCAGGGAGAAGCAGGTGAAATACTTTGTCCTGTCAGCAAATTCACAGAAATCTCTGACTCTGACAATAGAAGACACCATAAAACAGTTGGAGGATGGTATCACTGTAGATCTTGGTTCTGTTTTGTACACATCAACCTGCAGGAGAAGTCACCAAAAGCATAAATACAGAAAGGCCATTGCGGTTTCATCTGTAGGTGATCTAAAGGAGAAGCTCATAGCCAGTGTTGGCAAAAATGTCAGCTTGGCTCTCTCAGATCCAAGATTAGTTTTTGTCTTCTGCGGAAATGGTGTCACTTACCACGGCATGTGTAAGCAGCTGTTGAAAAACCAGCCTGTATTCAGAGAAAAAATCAAAGAAATCACTCACATTTTCCAAAGGATGAGCTCCCTAAACATCCTGGACACTCTTGAGAGTGAGTTTGAAAGGAGTGACATCAAAAACCCAGATGTTGTCCAGCCTCTCCTCTTTGCCATTCAGGTTGGGGTTAACACCCTTCTCAGGCACTGGGGTGTCAAACCTGATGCTGTGCTTGGTCATTCAGTTGGTGAAGTCGCTGCCGCTCACTGCTCTGGCCTCTTGTCTCTCGAAGACGCTGTGAAAGTCATATTCTTCCGCAGCTCCCTTCAAGGGAAAGTTCCTGGTGGTAAAATGCTTGTGGTCAGCAACATGGCTGTATCAGATGTGGCTTCGATCCTCCCTAAATATTCTGGAAGACTTGGCATTGCAGCCTTCAACAGCCCACAGTCCTGCACTCTCTCAGGAGAAGCAGATGCAATCGAGAGCCTCCTCAAAGATCTAAGCAACTCATCAAGCAATCAGAATCTCTTCCTCCGTGTGCTCGATGTCCCTGCTGCTTACCATAGTCACATGATGGACCCAATTCTTCAGGAAATCAGGGACACAATTGGCACCTTGCATCAGAATGAGCTTGACACGGAGTTGTTCTCGACAGTTACAGGAAGGGAAGCTGAGATCAGAGATTTCTGCACAGGTGAATACTGGGCAAGGAACATCCGTGAGCCCGTTGCTTTTGAGCAAGCTTTGAAGTCAGCAGCTAAAGGGAAGAAAGGTGTAGTATTTGTAGAGATAGGGCCAAGAAGAGCACTGCAAAGAAACATTATGGAAACTCTTGGAAACAATGTAGCAGTTGTTGCCTCAGTGGAACCAGAGAAAGATCATGAATCAGTCATCTCAGTTGTTTCCAAGTTGTTCGAACTGGGCATTCAGGTAGATTGGACCGTCTTCTACAAAGGCTATGAGACAACACCACTGTTTTTCCCAAAGTACCAGTTTGACTGTTCCAATAGAGACGTGATCATTGGAGCTGCCCAGAACAATAAAGCAAGTTTTCATCCTGTTCTCTGTCAAACTGGAAGTGAAAGCAACATTTTCAGTTGTGCCTTAACATCTGACTCAACCTTCTACCTGAAGGAGCACAGGCACAATAACATACCCATCATCCCCGGTGCCTTCTACGCAGAGTTGGGTCTGGCGTCGGTCATGGCCATCACTAAACCAAAAGTGCCCCTGAGCTTTCTGCAGCTCAGTGTCAAGTTTCACAGCCCATTTATTTTGACACAGAACTCTGCTGAAATGAAGGTCCAAGTAGAGCTGAAAGGAAAAGAAACTGGCTTCAAAGTGTTTTCTTCTTCTACAGTGTATGCTTCAGGCACGGTGGTTCCAAAGGGAGAGAGGCAGACTGAGGAACAAGCCATTTCAGTAAACTCAATTTACAAAAGATGTACCTCTGTTGTGAGTTTTCAGGAGTTTTATGGATATCTCTCTCAAGGCGGCTTCCAGTATGGTGATGTCTTCCAGAATAAAGCAAATGTGCACTATGGTGAGGCTCTAAAGGAGGCCTTTGCAGTCGTTTCAGTTCCAGAAGAGCTCCGACCACATTTGCATGACTACTGTATTCATCCTGTTGTGTTGGATTACTTAATGCAACTTCTCCCTATAACCGTTGAGCATATATTTGCAGGCAGACCGGGGTTTCCTGCCAAAATAGGAAGTCTTGCTGTGTTTGAACCCTTGCAGAACGAGATGATTATCTACCTGAGAGCAACTGATGTGGGCGTAGATCACTTTGAGGTTTGTGGCTGCTTTGCAGATAAAGAAGCCAGAGTGTTGGTTGAGGTGAAGCACGTGATAATCCAGTACCTTGGCAGTCGTTGTCAAGTGGTCGAAGAGTACTTTTATCATAATGACTTCAGTATTGTCCCTGAAAGCTCCACTTCTTCAAAGCCTCCAAGAGCTTTGGTGTTCTCTGATCATTTAGGCATCTCAAAATCTCTACAACCGCATTTAGACCAAAAATCTAGATTTGTTTCCTTCACACATGCAAAGGATATTTTAAGCAATGGATTCCCATCTCTTCTTTCAAACCTCAGCATTCCGGATATTAAGAAAAACTTTGATGAAGTGTTGTTTTTGTGGGGCAAAGAAGATCTTACATCACAATCACCAGATGTAATCTTGCATAATCTTGCAAGTTGCTGTGAGATTTTACGGCAAATTGTCCAGGAGCTGAAGTGGATTCAGTTCCCCAAAGCCATCAGAGCAGTGACCTATCTCTCATCTGATATCACTGTGGATCACATAAGTCCAGGTTTTGCTCTGGCTGGAATGGTCAGGTCTTTAGCAGCAGAGATCCCTGATCTTTCGTTTCAACTGATTGACATAGGCTCCATTTTTACTGAGGACATTAAAGCTCTCTCTGAGGTCCTGAGATCACATCCTTGTGAAAAGTACCCAGAATTGGTCATAAAAGACGGGCTTATCTTAAAACCGTCAATCGTCCGAACCCCACTGGAAGACACTGACCATACAGAAAGTAGTTACACTTCCACAACTTTTAAACCTTGCATCTTTCAGACGGCTGACGCACATAGGGTGACTCAACTGAGTGCCATTTCTCGCGACGAGGAAACAGATCCAATCAATGGCACATCAGTTGAAATTCGACCAAGTAAAATATGCGTTCATTCATCTGATTTCTTTCCAGTCAGTGCCTCACATCTAAACTTTGGTCAGACGCTCTACTGGAACAAGCACTCATCTCAGAAGCATGAGCTAATCGCGCTTGACTTTAGCGGTACTGTCACTGCAGTCGGAAAAGATGCCAGAAAACTCAAAGTTGGGGATCACATTGCCTCTTGTTATCCAGTTGTGGCGGCTAATAAGGTTCATGTTCCAGAGGACGTGTGCTACAGCATCAAGAGGTTCCCACACTTTCAAGAAACGCCTTGCGTTTCTTACTTTGTGTTGGCTTGGGAGATGCTTCATCGAATCTTGCCTAAACCGAAACAGAATTTGGCGATCATTTGCCCCAACCCTGACTCAGCTCTCATGAAAGTCTTGGCAATTACTTCTAAAAAATCTGGTTGGAATGTAGTTTTAAGAACACAATGTGAAGGGTCTTTTGTAGGTGTCAACCAAATCGATGCATTTGTCATTCTGCCTCCATTGGATGAGCTCCTTGCTAATAAAACTTGCAAAATCCTAGGTGCTCAGCATGTTGTAATATTCTGTGAATTTCAAAGGCAAACCCTGCTTGCACATGAACTGTGGCAGAAGATAAATGAAACTGCTAATGTACAAGCTATTCAGATGCAAACTGTTTTGCAGAAGGGTTATCTGAGAGCACACACACCTCACATTTATCGCTGGCTGAAGTCGCTGAACTTCAGCAGGAAGTTTGTTATCGAAAACTTCACTTTTCAGAATGTGACATCTAAAAGTAATGATGTAAAACCACAGATATTATCATCATACTTCAGTTCAAAGAAACTGGCTGTGATTGCTTTGGAAAAAGATGACAAGACCGCACTGACTGAGATTCAGCTGCTGCCAGTGAAGAAGCAGTTGTTCAGAAAGAGAGCGGTGTACCTTGTGACAGGCGGTCTCTCTGGCCTGGGCTTTGAAACGGTCAAGTTTATCTCACAAAGAGGAGGGGAGTACATCGTGATTCTCTCCAGGAGCAAGCCCACAGCAGAAATACAGCAAGAAATACTCAATATTCAGCAGCAATGTGGAAACATCATCACCAGCATGGTGTGTGACATTTCTGTTTCTGAGCATGTGCACAAGGTCATCCTTGAAATCCATAAGAAGTTTAAGGGTTCCCCAATCAAAGGGGTGTTTCACAGTGCAGTTGTCCTGCATGATGGTCTGATTGAGACCCTTAACAGAGACCTTTATGAGAAGGTTTTTAAACCCAAAGTCAGTGGGGTGTTAAATTTACACCATGCTACAAAGCACTGCCATCTGGACTACTTTGTGTGTTTCTCCTCCATCTCAGCATTCCTTGGAAATGCATCCCAAACAAACTACGCAGCAGCCAACTCTTTTCTTGACTTGTTCTGCCACTTCAGGCGCAAACTCGGGCTGCCTGGGCAGTCCATCAACTGGGGGCCTCTGAACCTCGGTCTGCTCCTCAACAAGGAACACTTCCATCACTTTCTGGAGGCAAAGGGGATGATGGTGTTGGGTGTTGCAGAAGTCCATAAAAGCCTGGAGCAATGCCTCATCCTGAATCGGCCCCAGCAGGCTGTCTGCAGGTTTCACTTCAGGAACATCAGATACAACATCCTCTCTCAAAATAAAGCCTTGAACTTACGTTTATTTGAAATAGTCAATGAAGTCTTCCAAAAATCCAAAGAGGAACAGTCTAAAACCGAACAAAGTGATTCTGTCTCACCAAAAGAATATGTTTTCTCTTTGCTCAGCAAGACAGTAGGCATTGATCAGAGTGAGCTGAGCGATGACTCCCCTCTGTCATCCTTAGGCATGGACTCCATGCAGGCAATGACTCTGCAGAACATGATGTTTCAGGAGAGAGGAGTGAATGTGCCTCTGGTGAGGCTGTTGGATCCTAACGCCACAATATCGACAGTGGTAACCATACTGAGTGAAGCAAACGTCAACGAGAAGTCTCCCATAAATGAAGACAAGAACGACATTGATGTTTTAACAAGATTATAAAAAATAAAACAAAATAACCAGCTTCATCTGTTGATGGCTTATAATTGTTTTGTTAGCGTATTTGTATAAATTCTTATGAAAAATCTCCATGTTTTTAGTGGATTTTAGATGAAGTGAAGTGGAGGTTTCCCCTGTTTTAGTTTTTTTTGTAAAATGCTTCAAATCATCAGGCAAATATTAATATCACACATTTTGGATACCTACTTTTATGAGTTTTTACTACTGTTTGTTTTTTTCTCCATTTGTGAATTCTAACTATTGTTTTTCACGGTTGTTTAGAAATTAGATTTTGTAACTGAGTTATTCAGTTTCTCATCTGTTATTGGATTTATTTTGATCTAGATATGATACATGTTTTTCTAATTTTTTATTCTTCTTCATGATATCAAAAAAGATTATTTTTTTAGTCATTTTTTATACATATATTTTAGTACTAATCTGAAATTGTGCTCAGCTTTCCAAAAATGTGTTTAATCAAAGTTCATTCATGATTTATCAAGGAGCAAACTGCTTTTACAAATTGAGACAAGATGATTTGTATAAACTTTTTTTAAAATGTCTTTTTAGTTCACGTTAACTTATGTCAATAAATTTTTTATGAAAATGTGAAAAAGTCAGAATCAAACCTAAAAGATATATTTGTCACCAACAATATTTTAAAAATATTACATAATCTCTGTATATTGGCACCTTTTTGTACTATTTTATTAAATTTCAACAAATGTAAAGCCTAGAAGTCTGTCTACAAATGTTATTTTTTTCTACCTGTCTTATATTAACCCACATCCACAGGTCATGGTCATTTCTTATCACCAAAAGGTTAATAATTCAAACAGATTATTGGCTTTATGGTGATAGTGGAAAAATATGACAGTCTTCTCCCATAAAAAACCTTTTTGCTACTGATTTATTACATGTTGGAGAAGAACATTGGTCTTGATTAATGCCTCTAAATAAAATCATGTAAAGGTCAATATTTCAATATCTTGTTATAATAATTTTGCAAGAAAGCAAAAATACATAAAATATATTATTACACAGACACATGACAAGAACATTCATGAATATAAACATTTTAATAAAAAAGTTCTACAAGGCTTTTACTATTTTACATTATTGCATACATTGACAGGAGATTTGGAAACACAACAAAATAAACAAGATTTAAGAATTGGGTTTTTAGTGGTCTTCAAATAAAGAAACTCATTAAAATAAATAAACCATCCAAGCTGCCACAACAACATAAACATTTTTCTATATAATCTAAACCAAGTACTCACAAAGTACTGATATGAGTTCATCTGCTACTGTTGTACAAAGTCCATGTTACAAACAGAGATAAACAAATAGTAATATTAATCAGTCAGTGTATGTAAAACTGTTTTGTATTAATATAAACCATTTGAAAAGTATTATAAGTTCAATAAAAAAACTGTAAAGATGGCGAGAAAGAAAAAAAAGCTAAAAGTTGAATCTCCACTTCCTCTTTATGTGTTAGCACAGATGCTAGCAGACGTAAGCTATAATTTTATGTAGAAGTAAAAATAACTTTTTATTTTTGCTGATGGAAGCCTCATTTGTACAATGTTCAACTCAGATGGTAATAAAAAGAAATCACCACCTGTTTATGGATTAAAATAAACCTCAAAAATCCCTAAAAATACAAAGCTAGCATTAAGCTAGCATTAGCACAGTTTCAAGAACAGTTTAAAGCACCAATAATCTATTCCCATGAAGCTTGTAGGATTTTTCATAATCAAATAAGTCTGAGGATATTGTTTAATTTAGCTCTTCCAATGCTTTGAGTGCTAACCAGATACTCTTTCCCTCAGTGAAGCAAGTTTACGCTTAGCTAGAAAGGTCCAGAAGGTAAGTCTAAAAATAGCTGGTGTTAGCTCCAATTCTTAAGATTTCCTCTGTTTCCTATGCATGAATACAGTTTAACTACACAAATCATGTCATTTATGCCAGTAACCCTCCAAACGCTACATTGTCATTACAACCATTATAAACAGGAGATATTTTATTTTCTGTTGGTTTCCAATTATTTGCTATTTGTTACTTGTCTGTTGTTAAAAATGTCTCTGCCATCATTGCTGGACACGTGAACAAGGATTGTGGTGAAACTTTTTGTTATTTAGCAAGGTTCTACAGTGATAGGTGCAGAATAATTGAGTTTCTTGTCTGTCTTTCGTTAAAGCACAAGTTTTGTATTTAACTACATGCTGTTCTGCACAAAACTGACCAGAGTGGTAAGTGTGGTGTTAGGATCCAGAATTGTCACCAAAGGCACATTTATTTCTGTCTCCTGGTAGATTTTGTTCTGCAGAGTCATGGCCAGCATTGAGTCAATGCCCAGTGCTGACAAACAGGAGTCATCATCAACTTTTCCAGCATCTATATTGAGCATTTCACTGACTATTATCCGCACTGTCTCATAAGCTGTAAAGGAATGCTGAACTTTGGGGGTTTTGTGTATTTCATCTTTAATTGCTGTTTCCACTAAAGTCGCCATTCGCTCCCTGAGAGATGGATTTTGGGAAAGGACGTGCAAGCTGAGGTTCTTGAAGTTGAATTTGCAAATTACTTGCTGCGGTCTGTTCATAACTAGACACCTTTGAAGTGTCTTGTGAACTTCATGTACACCCATTGTCATCATCCCCTTGGTCTCCAAGAACTTTTGAAAGTGGCCTTTGTTGAGCAGTAGACCAAGATTCAGGGGACCCCAGTTGATGGACTGTCCGGCAAGCCCAAGGTTTCTCCGGTAATGACAGAATGTGTCAAGAAAAGCATTGGCTGCTGCATAGTTACACTGTGAGGCATTTCCAATGAATGATGAGATCGAGGAGTAGCATACAAAGTAGTCTAATTTGTTGTGAAGAGTTGCAAAGTGGAGATTCAGAGTGCCACTGACTTTGGGTTTTAGCACCTTTCTGAACAGCGACTCATCAAGGGATTCAATGAGGGAATCATGCAGCACCGCAGCACTATGAAACACTCCTTTGATTGGACAAGATGGAAACCTTCCCCCAATTTTGGTGATGGAATCCACCACCTGCTTTGACTCTGAAACATCACACTGGATGTTTAGGACAGAAACCCCACTTCTTTTCTGAAGGAGATCCAACTGAAAGCGGATTTCATCAGATGGGACACTTCTTGACAGGACTGCAATGCAACCTCCACCGTTGTGTGCAATGAACTTAACAGTCTCCAGACCCAAACCAGACAGGCCTCCAGTTACTATATAAACACATCTCTGTTCAAAGAGTCGTGCAGGTTTGGTAGGCAAAGAGCGGTGAGTACATTTAAGCCAATCCAATCCTTTATCAAGAACAACCTGCTGCACCGTTGCTGTTGTGAAAGAGGACTCGATTTTAGGCTCTTTCACATGAAGGATCTCCTCTCTATGCGGCAGACAATCTGGATCAAGGCTTAGAGACAGAAGCCAGTTAGAAATATTTCTTTTTTGTGCCTCTAGATTCGGTTTCTGGAGAACATAAGCCACATCAAGGTGGTGCACATGAATGTTTTTATCATTCAATGTAGTGTTGCTTGTGGCGACTGAGAGTGACATGTGACTGCTGAAGACAAAGATGACGTGCTTCACAGTGTCACTATTGCCAAACAATCCCTCAAATGATTGATTAAATGGCGGTAGAAAAAGCAAAGCATCAAAATTTGTCGATTCCCTGGTAACACTAGCTTGACAGGAAACGTTCCAGCCTGACCTGTTTGCTGTGAGGGCAAGAACTTGTATGAGAACAGCAGCTGAGTCTGGAGAGATGATTACCAACTTTTTGTGCCTTCCTCTAACTTCACACAGCAGCCTCTGCAAGATCTCCCACGCCAGGATGAGGAAGGACACACATGGTGTCTCTCGAAAAAAGGGAAATGCTTTTGTGCCATAGCACACTGCTTCAGGAATCAAGATCTTCGAAGCTGCAGGAACTGGATAACATGAAGCAATTTGGTCTCCCAGTTTTAGAGTTTTGACGTCTTTGCCAACACCTGAGACAATGCCACTAAAATCTAAAGCCAGAAGGTCATGATTCTCTGTCACATGCTTGCTCCAGTAGAAGGTTCTGCCAAAATTGAAATGGGAAGTGCTGACCGGGAAGTAGTCGGATGAATGTATGCAGACATTTGTCAGCTGAATTTCAACTAAGCTTTCTGGAACTGGACTCTTATCAGAGTTATTTTTAGAGACTTGACACAAATTTTCTATTCCATAAGGACTGGTAGTCTGTAGGACAAACTCTCTTGACTGGCCGGCTGTTATTGCCTCTGCACATAAATCACTGTCTTTAACTGGAGTTTGTGCTATCCTTGTTGTTGATGCCTGCCCTTTGCTGATCCTTACATCTTGTTGTTGTTTGGTTTTAATTACACAAGCCAATGTTTGGATGTCTTCACTTGTCACAGAAGCCAGATCAATATGCTGGAAATGAATGTCTGCGATCTCAGCCGAGCAGGACCTCATCATACCAGAAAGCACAAAACCAGGACTCACATGGTCCACCGTCAATTCTGTTGATCTGTAAGTTATGACATTGATGGCACACAAACGTTTGGTCTCTTTGACAGACAAAACAATGTGACGAAATGTCTCACAACAAGTCACAAAGCTCTCCAGAATCATTTCAGAGGACAAGTGAGTCAGGTTCTCCACACCCCAAATGAAGAGAACTTTCTTCAGATTGTCATTGCTGTTCAATGAATGAATCACTAGGCATTTTACTTCATCTGCACTTAACTTCTTTCTGATCCCTACAATGACCGAATCAGTGCATATGTACGGTCTTAAACCTTTAGCAATGCCCATGTGATCTTCAAAGATGATGGCTTTTATCTTAGAGCCATCCACATCTCTCTCTTCTGCTAATGCAACTGTTTCACTATGAAAAAACAATGATTTGGTAACATCTGAACTTTGGACCAAAAAGGAAATCCTTACACCCTTAAATTCCACCAATACCTTCCCATCTTTGGTAGAAAAGCAACCACACACCTCAAGGAAATCTTGAGTCTCTTGAGTTGTCCGAAGATACATGACCATTGTCTCCTGCAGGACTTCTGAAATAGCAATGCTTGCGATCTGTGATGGGAATCCCTGCTTGGATCCTTGTTGTCCCATTGCTACAACTGCAGCCATTTGAATTAAATAATCCAGTACCACAGGGTGAATGAAATGTTTATGGAGACTTTTCAGAATGTCCTCTGGAACCTGAAAAGCGGTCACAGCTTCCTTGAATTTGTTGCCAAGACACACCTTGTTTAGATGCCTGAAAAGCGGGCCATACTCAAATCCAGCCTGAGAGAGAAGTGAATACATTTCTTGATGTGTCAGAATAATTTTGCACCTTTGGTAGATCACATCAAGACAAATGGTTGCTTCCTCTAGCAGTGGTTGCTGATCTTTATACCTGCATGTGCCAGAGGCATGAACTGCAACAGGTGACTGTATTTTAAACAAAGCTTCCCCCTCTGATTGTTCCAGTGTCATCTTCAGTTTCTTAGAATTTGAGTTGAGAGTAAGCACACTCTCAAATTTTATACCTAGAGAGACGAGAGAGGCAGGCTTCTTTGGCTTCAGGTTGGCCATCACCAAGGCATAAGCTAGGTCAACATAAAATGCCCCTGGCACAATGGCAATGCCGTTGTTTTTATGCTCCCAGAGGTAGGGTGCAGTCTTCAAAGACAGTTCAATTGTGCATTCTTTCTTATCCCTTTTTATTTGGGACTCAAGTCCATCGCAAAAGTCATGAGATGGTTCATTATCTCCCCTTAAGGCTTCAAAATTCACATCATTCTTTGTGTTGTCAAACTGGTAGACTGGAGGAGTACTGGGTAATGTCTCACAACCCCTGAAAAGCTCCTTCCAGTCTACATTAATGCCAAGTTCAAACAGGCTGGCCAGAGTCGAGGAAATGGTGTCACAGTCTTTGTCTGGGTGGACTGACGGGAAAACTTTGGCTTCATCGCCAAGAGTTTCACAGATGTACCTTTGGAGAGCCATTCGAGGTCCAACCTCTACAAAGACCACATTTCCTTTTGCCGGTATCTCTTTGTGAACAGCACAAAGAGCTTTCTTTAATAAAACAGGCTCCCGGATGTTCTTAGCCCAGTATGCGCCAGAACTGAAATCCCCATCTGAAAGCCTCTCGCCAGTAACAGTGGAAAACAGGTGACACGCTATGCTTTTAGCATTCAAAAGGCCTATGCTGCTCTCAATGTCATCTAGAATTGGATCCATCATGTGGCTATGGTAAGCAGCAGGGACATCTAAGATATGGAGGAAGATATTTTCATCTGCAAATTTAATCCTCAGCATCTCATGGAGGGCATCCACTGAACCTGCATCACCTGACAAAGTGCAGGACTGAGGGCTGTTGAAAGCAGCAGCACAGATCTTGCCACCAAAGACTTTGAGAACTTCTAAAATCTTTTCTACAGCCACATTGCCGACGACAAGCATCTTTCCTCCTGTGACTCTACTCTGAAGAGCGCTGCGATGGTGCAACACTTTCACCGCATCGCAAAGAGACAAAAGACCTGAGCAGTGAGCCGCAGCGACCTCTCCAACAGAGTGGCCAAGCATGGCCGAAGGCTTAACACCCCACTGCTTCAGCAGGGTGGCAATCCCCACTTGTACTGCAAAAAGAAGAGGCTGGATGACATTTGGCTGGCCAATATCGACGCCATCACAGTCACTTTCGAGGAGTTTACTGATGTTGATGGGAGTGTACGTCTGAAAGGCAATTTCAACTTTTTGGATTGTCTCTTTGAAAGCAAGAACCTGCCTCATGAGCTGCCTGCACATGCCGCTGTAGCAAACCCCATTTCCACAAAACACAAAGACAACCTGGATGTCAGACTGAACCGACTGAACCGACTGAAACTCCATCTTTTGTGCCGATTTGAGCTGTTGTTGTAGCTCTGAGAGGGAAGATGTCAAAAAGGCTTTCCGATATTTGTGTTTGAAGTGACTCCTCCCACAAGCAGAGGTGTATGAAAGTGCCTGAAAGTCAAGTGTGTGACTGCTGCACAGTCTCTGGTAGGTGTCTGCAATGGTCATTATGAGTGATTTCTCAGAAGCAGCTGACAACACAAAGAGTTTTTGCCAAGCTTTTTTGGGAACTACTTGATGAATGTGTTCTCTTAAAATTACATGCGCATTTGCTCCCCCAAACCCAAAACTGTTGACCCCAGCTACCCTTCCTAGTGGTTGATTTGTCTCCCATCTTTCTAATTTGTCTGGTATTTTTAAATTCAGGGTTTGTGTATCTACACTTGAGTTGCCTCTGGAGTAGAAAACTGAGGGAACAATAGCTTGGTGCTTCATCATTATGAGTACCTTGATCAGTCCTGCCACTCCGGCTGCAGATTCGGTGTGTCCGATGTTGCCCTTCACCGAGCCAACCCAGAGTGTCTCTGAGTCTGGAGGTCTGGCTTTGGCAATGACATTTGAGATGCTAACTGCTTCTGTTAGGTCTCCAACTGGAGTCCCAGTCCCATGAGCTTCGATGTACTGGACATTCATGATGTCAGCATTGGAGTAGATTGTTCTGAGCAGCTCCTCTTGTTGCGTCACTGAAGGTTTGGTGAGAGGAGTCACCGAATGTCCGTCTTGGTTGACGGCAGTCTTGCAAATCACACCCCATATTTTATTGCAGTCCTTCAAGGCCTTTAAGTAGAAAAGAAGCGAAAATAATATTGATAAATATAGGTAATCTATCTAATGTATTAAAATCGTTCCTTTTAGTTCTATGATTCCTTCAAGAAAAGAAATAATTAGACGATCATCAGGTTTGAAAAACAACAAACGACATAAATCTTTCTGGATCAGGGTTGTCGAAACGTTTTGCAACATGGGCCAGAATCCCTATAATTACTCGGGGAGCCATATTGTTTTTCATTTTGTTGGGAATTTTTCTTTAAATGCTAGTCAATAAATTAAACGTGCAATATCCCAGTGAGAAAGGCGAAGTATTTCTTAGCTTGTTGGATATTTTTTTCTCCGGATTATTTGGTCTAGAAAATCTTTTAGTCTAATCCTAACAAAAAGAAAAATGTTCCTCAAAAATCCTTTCATTAACCAAGTCTAATAGAATAAAATGCTCCAGTCTTTTTTTTTTTAAGTAAAAAGTTGCTTGATTGCCACTTACTAGGAAATTAAAGGAAAACATTTACCATTAAAGAAGTTAAATCTGTCACTAAAACTCTCATTCTAAAAAAATCAGAAAAGTTTCCTCTGGAGAGCCAAATTCATGGCATTCTTAAACTGCAGTGGAGGGCCACACAGAATTGTTCCAAGGACCACAAATGGCCCCCGCGCCACACTTTAGATTGTTCTAAATGAAATCTTTTTAACCTTTTTCAGAGTCTTCAGGAGCAAAACGCCGCAGCCTTCTCCTCTCCCGTATCCGTCTGCGCTGGAGGAGAAAGGCTTGCTGGTTCCTTCAGGTGAAATCATCCTGGCTTTGCTGAGAGCAACAAACACTCTTGGCTCGATGATGCAGTTAACGCCTCCGCACAGTGCCATCTCACAGTCTCCTAGGACAAAACTGCATGCATTAGCATACAATTTTTTATAAAATATAAAGTACTTTAACCCTCTTTTGTCCCAGACCTTCTTTAAAGTTGTCTTGATCACTGGACATATGAACATACTGAACATCTTTAAACTTTTTACATTGAACTTTGGCTTCTTTTCTACTATTTTTGATCAATATCTAATAAGTTTGTGCATTTTAGTGAAGCCAATTACCTCTTGGCTATGAATAATTTGGTATAGAAAGGCTGCAGAAAATATTAACACTTAATCTAAAATGGAAACTTTTTGGCACTTTTTTACAAATATAGTCATATTTAGCTGAAAGAGGCATTCCTAAATATGTCTAGATTTGCCACTCATCATACAAGATTACATGGTGTAAACTTCATAGGATATTTTTGTTTACATCGACTAAATATTTTGAGATTTGAGACTAAATGTAAGCAATAAATGTCTATAAAGCACAGTGAGGCGTATTAGGCTTGTAATGCCTAATACGACAGCACTAAAAGGAAATAAATTTCCACCAAAAACAAAAAAAAAATTCGGATTAATCTTAGAAATTTTCTAGAAAAAAAGAAGATATTTCTGAGTTCTGAAAGTAAAATATTTCCAAGGAAAAACTCCAAAAGTCAAAAATATTTTACTTTTGAAACTCAAAAAATTCCAATTTCTTTCTTAGCAAATTTTTTCTTTTCAAACTCAGAAATTTTCATGTTTTTCTAGTAACTTTCTGAGATTAACCTCAACATTTTTGAGTTTTTGGCAGAAATTAACTCTTATTTTTTCTATCTACAATGGCCCTAATATGTCGTCGATAGTTTGGTTTATTAAATATAATATAATAAGGAACTGTGATGGATTTGTTTTGCTCTGGGCAACAGCACATGGAAAAACTGTTGATAGTTACCAGTGCAGTTCATTATACCAGGAACCACAGTGCCGCCTAGCGGTGACTGGAGAAAGTAGCTGCTCCTAAAGATTTCATTCCCAGATCGTATTATATGCAAAAATTACACTCAAGTAAGTAAAATAGAACTATTTCAACATAATTTTACTCAAATAAAGTAAAAAGTAATCCTCCAAGAAATTACTAAGAGTAAAAAAGTATTTGGTAAAAAGTTTACCAAACTTTTTACCAGTTTGGTAAACTGGTAACTGGTAATGTAAAAATCATTATATGATTTTTACACATCATTTAATGTGTAAAAATTACATAATCAGACAGACAAAATATAAAGTTAGGTGGAAATTTTGGTACTTTAAGGATGAAAATGACAATAATCCATATAAGTAATAAAAACTAATAAAATCAGACCAAAGAAATTTTTTCTAAATCAGTTTCTTTTAATAAAAAAAAAACTTATGAAACTTTAATAGAAACTGAAAATATGTGTCTGTGTCTGGTGAATTTTTGGTTAAAAAAATGTTTGTTTTTCATTCAGTGGATAGAAAATCCAGAAATTTTACTCAAGTAAAAGTAGAAATACTTAATAGTAAAATACTAAAGTTAAAGTTCAGCATTACTAAAATATATTTTTTTAAAGTTACTCAAGTAAATTTAACTAGTTACAACCAAACTGTTTATATGCATACTGTTTTATATTAATTTCCTACAAGTTTTATTTATTTTTGCCCTCATTTTGTCTTTACTGCTTTTTAAAACCGAACATAAACGGCTGTAACTTCTCAGGCAGCCCTAAGAAAATCA
Source organism: Poecilia latipinna (assembly GCF_001443285.1). Lineage (NCBI taxonomy): Eukaryota > Metazoa > Chordata > Actinopteri > Cyprinodontiformes > Poeciliidae > Poecilia > Poecilia latipinna. Next base: position 659,461 of record NW_015112642.1, on the reverse strand, counting down.
TATTAAAGAACATAACATGTAAGGGAAATGTTTTTGGATGTTTCTGCAGACTATCGAGGTAAATTAGAAATGCCTACCTTGCTTTATGGCCTGACAGGCGAGATGCAGAGCCACCAACGAAGAAGAGCAGGCGCTGTCGATGATGAGAGAAGGACCAGTGAGGTTAAAGGTGAAGGAAATCCTGTTGGCTGCGACGCTCACGGCCGTCCCGGTGCAGTTGTAATGTGTTATCGTCTCCGGCTTGTTACTCCTGATCATCTCATAGTCTCTGTTCATTAAACCTGCAGCATTAAAGCAGAACAGGCTAGAAAAATGCTTCCTCACGAGTCGGTGGGTTCAAAATGTAAAATATGAGAAGAGTTACCGATGTAAACGCCGGTTCTGGTTCCGCTGAGGCTCTCCATAGGTATTCCTGCGTCCTCTAAGGCTCTGTAGCTGCACTGCAGCAGCAGCTTCTGCTGCGGATCCATGAAGTCCGCTTCTACTTCAGGAATCCCAAAAAACGACGGATCAAACTCATTAAACCTGTAAAGAAATCAAAACAGATCTGTCATGACTCAGAGTCACAGAGTTAAGATGACAAGTTACATTTACTGGAGTAACATTTGGGGGGGAAATTACTTTTTAGTACTTTTACTTAGGCTGGACAAGATGGCTGAAAAAACATGTGTCTCATCAGTCGATATTTGATAATAATTGATTAGTTTTTTGTATAAATATCTGAAATACTACATTTGAAAAGTTGAAAATATGTGAGAAAAACTGAAATTTTTAGATTAATGTCAAAACTTTTCTAGAAAAAAAACATGGAAATCTCTGAGTTCGAACAGCAAAAAAAAAAACTAAAAAAAAAACTCAGTCTTGAGAACAATCTCAGAAATTTTATAGAAAAATCTGGAAAAGTTTGAGTTTCAAAAGTTTAAAATTTGCAAGAAAAACTCAGAATCAGAAGGTGGTGGCATGGCCTCCTGTCTTACTGTTCTTGGAAAATTTTTTAGATTAATTATTTTATTTTTTTAAATTTTTTTTTTAGTTTTTCTCGCTAATTTTGATTTTTGAAATTCAGAAATTTCCATGTTTTTCTAGAGAATTTCTCAGACTGATTTCAAGACTTCTGAGTTTTTTCTAGAATATTTTTGACTTTTCACATGCAGAAGTTTTTGTGTTTTTTAAGAATATTTCTGAGATTAATCTCAAAATTTCCGTTTTTTTCTTCCAAGTTTTTGACTTTTGAAACTGAAATTTCAATTTTTTTTCAATAAATTTTCTGAAATTGATCTCAAATCTAAATTTCTGATTTTGAGTTTTTATTGCAAATTTTCCACTTTTAAAACTCATTTTTCCAGAATATTTCTGAGAATAATCTCAAGACTTTAATTTTTTTTCTAGATTTTTTTACTTTTCAAAACTCAGAGGTTTCCAGGTTGTTGTTTTTTTTTACAATTTTTTTTTACAATTTCCAAGATTGATCTAAAAATTTCTGTATTGTTTTCTCGCAAATTTTTAACATTTCAAACTTCTACTCAAATTTCCACTTTTTTTTCTAGAAAAATTCTGAAGTTAATCTCAAATTTTCGGAGTTCTTTTTTTCAGAAATTTACGCCTATTTTTAATCTACAATTACCATAATACACGGTCATACATTTATTTACTGGTAGTGTAGAAAGAGCAAAACACAAAATCTAAGATACATTTTTCAGGTGATAATAAATTTGAAAATTATGTGATTAAGTGGATTTGAGCCCCATTGTGGTCTGTTACCCCTAAATAAACAGAAGTATTTTTCCCCATATATCAGACCTGATGACTCTCCTCACCCTTTTATAAACGCAGCTTTCGCTGTTTGGCTCTTTCCGGGTTTGGTGACGTCAGCGTCGCGCCAGAAGTTGCCGTCGAACCTCTCAGCTGGAATGTCCGACACGCAATTCCTTCCCTCCTGCAGAACTTTCCAGAAATTATCCAGTCCCTCACCTAACATAGAGTAGAAGTCAATAAATTACCTTTAACAACCGATGGGACCGCCAGCAGCCAGTGAAATCACCTCCAGGGAAATTACATCCCATCCCGATAACAGCGACGTCCTCATCGGCGTCCGCCATCTTTATTTAGGAAGTTGATTGAGCGTCTTCAAGCTTCTTCGTGGTAAAACTAGTGTCCAGTGAAACATGGAGGCTTCTGCAGCTTCTTTAACCCGCTGCCTGCTTATAAATACTGGGACAGAAAAGAGACAACTGGGGTTTGTTCGGGTCGGTGTGTTTTTCTCGGAACCAAATCTCTTAATTGCAGGTTAAAATGATCCGATAACCATTAATTATCCCAGACAAAGGAGCATTCTGTGGATTTCAGCTCATCTGTTTTTGTTGGTGTTTTGTATGAATGTATTTTATAATTTTATAATCAACTGGTGGGTTTTATTTTTGTATCATTTCTATTTACATTCTCTCTACTTTCCTGCTTTGCTAACTTGTTTTTAAGTACATTTCCATTGTGAAATGTAAGCTACAATTTAGTCTAAATTTTAAAATTGGTAATATTTTTTTTAAAGAAATGACTTTTTACATGTTTCATTTACATAAAACATGTTAATTTCATAATGTTAAGACTTTTGGACTAGATTTTTTTTTACACATATTTAATATATTGAGAAGTATAGCAAAACATATTGCTCAAGGTTTTATTTTCAGAAGTGGTTATATAATTTTTATCTTTGTGTGGACACACCTGCCTTAATTTCCTCACTGGGGGACAATAAAGTGAATTTCTATTCTACTCCAGAATGTGTATTTTTCCCCTCTACATGTTTGGTGTTTGAGCTTTACTCACTGCTCAAAACAAGAAACAATCACATTTTCTTTGTTTCGTGTAAATGTTACAGTAAAATTGCATACTATTTTGACTCCTGAATCACAGAAATCACTCCAAACATTTGTTTCCTGAGAGAAATCTTTATTGGAGCTCCAAGAAGGCCATCGTCTAAAGTAACAGAAGCACCAAATCCGTCCTTTCAGACTCTTTACAGAATATTTACACAAACTGGCTAGCACTTACAGTTTTTCCTCAGGTGTGGATAAGAGGATCTATCATGATTTTCCCTGACAGAAAATAAAATGAAAACAATAATAATAATACATACCTTTGGGCACTTAAATAACTTAAAAACAACATAATATGTAGGAGAAAACATGAGATACAGAAACCCTTCAGCTGTGAGTTTGACAATGAGGAGCAGCAAGAAAACAAGTTTATGATTTTAACTGAGAAGCGCAGATTCATCGTACTGTGGTGATTTAAAAATGTCAAACATTTCATCCAGCTTTTCACATTGTCAAAAGGAGGAATAAAAAGGACTGAAAGGCTTTCAAAAGATCAGTCCCGCTTGCACAGCGTTTTATTTACAGAGTCTTTGAATGTCTCAGTGGTCCAGAGATTTTCCTTCCAGCACCATCTGGATCTCTTTGGCGTCCAGCGTTTCGTACGTCAGCAGTGCGTCCGCCAGCTTCTTGTGCTCCTTGCTGTAGGTCTTCAGGATGTTCTTCGCTCGGTCGTAGGATTCCTGCAGAGAAACGGACAAATGAACGATAGAAACTGACGCAGAACAGGGTGAAAAGGTCAACTTGTGGGACGTAGAGCGCCTCACCTTCAGTAGAGCTCTGACTTCGTGCTCGATGGCGGCCTGCGTCTCGGGGCTCTGCTTGGTGATGTCCTTGTAGGTCATGACCCCGAGCTGCACAGAAACATAAAATGTGACAAAAATCACATTTTGTCACTTTAAATCCAAATAAACTGCTGCTGTTGGCCACACCCTCCCAACTCAATGTTTACACATAAAAATGGCTGCAAACAGAGGCGCAATTAATCAACTGTATATCTTTGAAAAGCAGAAGTGGAGCCTCCTTCAACAACGTAGCACTTGTCTTTTCCAGCACCCATTGCACACTGTAAAAAGACAAAATTATCAACTATTTTTGGTCTAGTTTCTAGAGCAAATTTCTTAGCAAACTTGAAATAAGGTAAAACTACCTTAAAAATATCTTTTTAATAACATATAGAGGCTTGTTTTAAGGATTATAATTCCTTATTATTAATGATTATTACTTGTTCCATTAGCAGATTATTTAACTTATAACAAGACATTTTTCCCATTTTATAAGTTAATTTATCTGCCAATGGAACATAAATAATAAGGAATTATTTACTTGTAACGAGCCTCTATATCTTGCTAAAAAGATATTTTTAAGATAGTTTGTCATATTTAAAGTGCATTAAGGTATTTGGACTAGAAACTAGACCAAAATTACTGGTAAAATTTTGTGTTTTTGAAGTGTACAGAGGTAAAACCAGCTGACAACGCTTCAACTCTTCTCGGGTTGCTAGGGAACGGACTGGGTGTGGCTGGGGTTGCTAGGCAACGGCTCTTTTCCCAGAAAACATTCACTTACTTACAAGAAATTTTCTTGTGTATTAAAGTATTTTCCAGGCATATCACCATTTTATTTAGGCTTGTCACAGTAAAACAGTAAAATAAATTGTCCCAGAATTTAGTGTGATAAACAATATTGTTGTTTTGAGAACATTTTAAAGTAATATAAACAAAATTGTCCTCCAAAAAAAATGGGCTACTTGAGTCCAAAGCACCAGACTGAAAACTTTTATTATCCAGTTTTTGGTAGAGAGATAAAAGGAGAAAATTATAAATCCTTGTCTTTGCAACTTAACGCCTTAAAATTGGGTCTCTGTCTCTTTAAGAAGCACCTGCCCTGTCTGACATCATAACAATGCTCCTCATTATGCCGTTTTTACCAGCTCAGCTCACCTTGTCGCTCATGCCAAACCGGGTCACCATCAGTTTTGCGATTTGTGTCGCTCCATCAAAGTCGCTGGAGGCTCCTAAAAACAGACCGATTATTAAATAAACCCTTTAAACCGTCACGTCTAAGCAGCATTTTACCGAGCAGCTGGTACCTGTGGTGACATTTTCGTCTCCGAAGATGAGCTCCTCTGCGACGCGGCCGCCCATGCTGACGTCCATCTGGGCCAGCAGCTGGGCCCGCGTCTCGCTCCAGCGGTCGTCCTCGGGGAGCATGGACACCTGGAGGACGAACAAAAGCACGACTCAGGTTAGCTTCTGCGCAGCCACACCAAACGACGCTGGAGTCTAAGGTTTAAAACCGAACGAACGTGGCCAAGAGTCGGTCCTCTGGGCATGATGGTGGCCTTGTTGATGGGCATCGCGTCTTTGGTGTAATAGGCGACGATGGCGTGTCCGGACTCGTGGTACGCTGTGATGGTCTTGTTCTTTTTGTCTATTTCAACGCTACGCCTCTCAGGACCTGAAAGGAAAGAGACAAATCGGGTTATCTACAGGCTTCATGGAGTCAAATTTCCTCAGGTCCAAAGATGATAACCTCACAGAAAAGTCCCACGAAAAAAAAAAAAAAAACTACATGAGACTAAATTTAAGACCTATGACGAACATATTTAAGGTCAACTCACATTTCTTCTATGGATTTAAGACATTTTAATTCTAGTTACATAATTTTAGACTCTTTAAAGACACGCCGACATCTTGAAAATAACGATTTCACAGCAGATGGGTAACAGATGGACAAATAGGAGAATAGATAAAGTGGGTCTGTTGTAATAAGCAATAAATCAATCACATGACAAATTAAAACAAGGTCAATAATTTCTATTTGCATAATATATAGTTTTTTTTCTTTTCTCTCTTTCTACCAAAAACTGGATGATAAAATCTTCTGCTTGGTGTTTTGGTCTAAGCTAGCTTCTTGTTTTGAAGGACAGTTTTGTTTACAGAGACTTTATAATTAATTTTATTTGTTGTTTCTGTTGTTTATTCACTTTATTTAAAATATCTTCCAGTTCCAGAAAATTTAAAGTTTACCATTAGATTACTTGAAAATGGTCCCAAAACAGCAACATAATAGGTTATCACAATAAAATATGGGACAATTTACCGTCCAGTAAAATATTATTGTGACAATGAGAGAAAAAAATCAAGTTTTTTTTAATTTATTTTCCATTCCTGCATGTTTCTGTGATAAAGAGCTGCTCGGAGCTCCGTCGCTCACCCATGAGGATCTTGTCCTTGGCGAACTCCAGGTCCTTCATGGTGACCATCTCCTTCCCGTCCACGGCGGCCTTCAGGGCGGACTGGTTCACCAGGTTCTCCAGTTCTGCCCCGGAGAAGCCCACCGTGCCTCGGGCGATGATCTCGGCATCAACGGCTGACCAGAAACAAAACGACTTGTCAAGTCATCCGACTCTCTGACTGCGGGAGCCTGTGTGGCTCGCTGGCTTGGAGCGCTGATGAGCATCAGCAGATGTCTCTGAAATGACCTACCCGGGTCCACTTTGATCTTGGACAGGTACCAGTTGAGGATCTCTTTGCGACCTTTGACATCGGGGCGGGGGACGGTCACCTGCATGTCGAACCTGCCGGGTCTCACCAGAGCACTGAAAGCAGAAACAATCATCCTCTGTTTACTTCAATTACCTGAAACAAACTAAAGTTTTACACAAATATCCAATAAAAACACACAGAAAACCTGCAAAAATTAACAAGTTTTTTATTTTATTTTTATCTTTACTGTTTTATTTCAATAAATTTTTTTTTAAAGTTATTAAAAGCCACTTAGGAGAGTCTATAGAGGCAAATGTTCTGGAGTGAATTTGAAGTAAAGTCAATCTTATTTTCTAAGCTATCCCTGCTTCAAACCACCATAAAATATTTCTAAATAAAAAGAAAAACGTTAAATTCACTTAACTTTGTTCTGCTGGCGGTTTGAGTCTCCAACATGAATCTTAAAGATCCTTGTTTATTTTCCTCATTGAGTTTTTGCTGCATTTATTTAATGAGCTGAAATCATTCCTCTTTAGAAAGAAAAGCTAGTTCTAGACAACAATTAACTCAGTACATAAACATACTTATCCAGAGCTTCAGCGAAGTTTGTAGCACCGATGACGATGACGCCTTCATTGGGTTTGAACCTGGAAAACATCAAAATAGTGTCGGTTTCCATGGAAACGGGGGATATGAAGCGCTCATGGTGATGAGTTTATTCAGCTGTACCGTCCAGCCCCGACGTAAAGCCAATAAAGTCAGACGATGTTGATCAGGAATCGTGTCAAAGCAATCATGGATATATTATCTCGCATTGTAACACTAAATTTAGTTTTCACGCGTACATTAAATGACATTTCACTAAAGTTTTGTGTAGTTTAAAGGTCAAAACGCATAAAAATGTGTTTGTTTTGTGGACCGGGCCAGACACTGGAGATGAAACTCACCCGTCCATTTCCGCCAGCAGCTGGTTGATGGTTTGTCTGGAGTAGGGATGCATCGGAGACTCGATCCTCTTCCCTCCCACGCTGTCCAACTCGTCGATGAAGATGACACACGGAGCGTTTGCTTTTGCCTCTTCTGCAAACCACAACAGGAAAACTTGTTCTTACTCGGCTTCCTCTTTGCTGCGGTTTTCACCGGTTCTGGAAACGTACTGAACAGGTTCCTGATGCGACTGGCGCCGACGCCCACAAACATCTCGTCAAACTCCGACCCGGAGGCGTAGTAGAAAGGAACGTCTGCTTCCCCGGCTACGGCCCGCGCCAGCAGGGTCTTCCCGGTGCCGGGCGGCCCGATCAGGAGAATCCCTGCACAGAGTCGACAGTCAGGCTATTTTCATTCACACCAGCAGGTATAATCAACATAGAAACACTGCTGGTACCTTTGGGCAGCTTTCCACCCAACACTGTGAACTTCTGTGGGTTTTTGAGGAACTCGACGACGTTCTGCAGCTCGTTCTTCGCCTCCTCCACGCCTTTGACATGCTCGAACGTCACGTTCTTCATCTGGATGGGGTCGATCGCCGAGTCGAGGCCCGTAGTGGTGCGAAACCTCACTGTGGAAAAACCCACAAAACTTCTCACAAACGACACGGACAAACTGGTTTTACGAAACAAAGATGCAGCTTTCTGCTTACTGTGGCACAAAGGTAAACGTGACGATCCAAACTTATCCTGTCAGTTACTCATTTAGCTCCAGTTCTGTTAAGAAACTATAAGCAGCTGCTCTAGAAATGCACATATTGAGAAAAAGAAGCGAAAACGACCAAACTCTACTTGCACACAGTTTTTCACTTCGTTATCTACTCATCAGGATTTCATGGATAAACCAGCATAAAGTAACGCAAAATCACAACCAAAAAAAAACCTGAAATATGAATAAATGCACAGAAAAAAATTCTATAAAGAATCACAATATATATTCCTTGAAATTCAGAATCGATCCAAACCTAATTTTACGTATATTTTGAATAATTCTATAATTTCTCTCTTTTTTTCTTTTACAGAAAAATCCAGGCAGCTAAGCTAATATAATAATTTAAGTTAAAGAATTTTATAAACAAAAACACATTTTAATTAAATCTGACATAGTAGGAACCTCATAGAATAGTTTTTAAATAAAAGTTTTATTTCTTTACTCTTGTCAGTCTCATAATTTAAACAGAATCTCTAAAACATTTGAATAGAAAAAAATGGTTTCTGAATAAAAAAATCTGAATCGAATCGCTGGGCACTTAAAGATTTGCATCTCTAATGAATAAAACTAATTTTATTCTGCATCTTTTCCTCTAATACTTTATGTCAGTGAGAATACTTATGTAATTTAGTTCCACATATTGTTTGGAAGATGTATAAGATAAGAATCAGGCAGTGAAAAAGTAGGAAAAACTTGTGATTGGGTCACAATTTGTGAGATTGAAGCCTTAGTGTCGGGTGTTTTAAAATCAAAACGTGTCTTTTGTGGAGGGGAATTACTTTAAAAACAATAAATCTGTCTTGATCCGGGGCCGGAGATTCAGCTATCTCTGTTGCAGCTTCTCAAAAGAAAATATACCCAAAGCTTACTGAAGAACTGGAAATGTCAAAGACACGAGTATCAACTTAAAGAAGTCTAAAAATGTGTTTTTGTGAGGCTGCGTGATAAACAAGAACTCCTGTTTGTTGTTAATGGTACGTCTGTTCTCTTATTTGCTCAACATGAGCAGAAAGCTTATCTGGTCTTTCTGCTTTCACTTAGCTGTATTAGAAAATATTCATAAATGACTGTTTATTGGAGATTATTTTTGAATTTAGGTTAAATAAAAATATTTCATGACATAGAAAAAAAAAAGGTTTTTATTTTCATTTTCTTGGAGAGCTACAGCCCCCCCTACACCATCCCTAGAACCACCCCTGCTACTTTGTGCTGGTCTAATATGTGATAAAGCGATGTAGCTGAAAATAACCACCACCCAGTGCTATTTTAATGAATTTATAAATAAACTGTGTGCATGTAGAGCTGGAATTTTATTTGTATGTATAAGAAAGAATGAAAACCGAAACAAACCGGCGTCAGAAAAGGAGCCTTTACCGGAGAGAAAGGGGGTTCTAGAGAGGCCGTAAATGCCGATGAGGAGGAGGACCAGCAGGACCAGCCTGGTTCTCCTCAATGAGTCTGTAAATAGGAAACAACATCAGGTCTCCTCTCAGTTCAATAAAAAGCTTTAAGTATTTATTCCACACACCTTGAGTTCTCTGAGTCAGAGCTTGGGACCTCATGAACCCATCGGTGAAGCCAGTCTTGAAAGCCTCCTGCTGGTTTTCAGGAAGGTTTTTGAGTTTCACCACTTGGTCCAGAGAGTGGGCCTCTGCTCCTTTCTCCCTCTGGAGCAAACCCTGAAGAAGGAGCCAAAGGCGGCAGATTTAATCTCTAATCATAAAATACAACAAATTAGGACTGCAAATAATGATTATTCTAACAATTGAATGAAAAAATGTCCACGTCCTACAGATTTTTAATTTAACCACTATAATAGAAATACATTAAAAGACAAAAACTAATAATTTAATTCTTTTTTCAAAACAAAAAACAGACCTTTTATTGCCTGAAATGAAATAACGCAGCATTCCTTTAGTGAATTTGAACCAGGTGAAGATAAAACTAAACAACTTCAGAAGTTTTGGTTGTAACATATTTACAGACATCTCATCTTAAATGCAAAAACCATCTGTACAGATTTGCCTTAATTATTGCTTTGAGTTTGTTTTTTCACCAAATGTCCTTTTTAAAAATCAGTTTTAATAATCGATTGCTTAATTATAGTTGATGATTATTTCAATAATTGATTCATTTCTAAAAAAAAAAGGTTATATTGACTTTTCTGTAACAGGGGTGTCCAAAGTGCGGCCCAGGGGCCATTTGTGGCCCTTAGAATGTTTTTTTTTTTTTTTTTTTTTGGGGGCAAATTTGGCCCTTTGGCAAATGGGGCCCCTGACGATAGGGCCGGAAATTTTTTA
>NW_015112642.1:574586-646042 GCF_001443285.1 Poecilia latipinna | reverse complement strand
GGCGGGCCGGGGGCCCTTTTTGTCGCTTAGAATTTTTTTTTTTTTTTTTTTTTTTGTGGTGCAGATTTGGCCCTTCGGCAAATGGAGTCGCTGCAGATGAGACGGACACTTTTTAAAGTAATCAGGGAGAGATTTCCATATAAACTTTGTGTAAGGACACAAAGTTCTTACAGTTTTTAAAAGAAAGCCAAAAACAATTCAACAAAATGGATAATAATTTGCTCAAAAAGTAAAATAAATGTACACATTCAGGGAAATTTCATTCTAATGTTGGTTTTGATAAAAAACAAAAATCTGTTCAATTTATTGTTGCGTAGGTAAAGGAGGAAGAATTCAGAATGATATTATTGTTTTGTTTTTTAATTGGGAGAAGATGCTGATTTTGGCCCCCGAGGACTTTCAACATGTGGATTTTGGCCCTCGGTGGAAAATGTTTGGACCCCACTGCCGTCACAAACTCGCCTTCATGAAAGCTGGTGTGTAGGCATCAGGTTCTACCGGACCGTCATAACCCGACTCCACTCGTCTGGTCTTTGCTCTGAGAGTTTTGAACCCTCGGCTCTGAAGCCACACTACGAGGAGAAAACAGAAACGCTAAAATGTTAATCCATTCATGGCCTCTGAGTAGAGGTTAAATGTAAGTGTCTCACCAGGCAGCAGCTGGAGTTCAGAGCAAGCGTCCCGAAGAGGGCTGTGGTACCGACGGTGGAATAACGGAGAGCCATGACCCAATAGTCTTTTTTGTGAAAACCCTTTGTGTAAAAAAAGAAATGTTTCAGGGGTTTTTCTGGTGAAATAAAACAAAAGAACAGCAGAGCAGGTTGATCTTCTCACCATATTTGTTCTGAAAGAAGCTGTCTGCAGAAACGTGGCTAGTCTTCCATATTGAGGTAACGGTGGGAGGTTCTTCAAGACTCGGTGGGGGCAGTAACCTGCTGACCAGCTCATTCAGCTGACTCCCCTGGACCTCGGAGAGGCCCAGATCCCTCGGCTGGCAGCAAACAACAGCAGCAGTGAGACAAAGACACACAAAAACAACAAGCCGTGCAACTTCCAGGAGTTTTATGGGCCTGGTTTCTTTGGATTAGGGTTGAAATGGACAATTCAAATAAACTCTGATCACTAAATCATTTTAATATGCTTCAGAATTCATAAAAAATCAAAATTTTGGCAAATTATCCAAAAAGTGTTACTCATATTGTGGATTAATTGAGTACAGATTCAGCAACTTAAACCATTTATTTCTGTTCGTTTGAATTATCATCGCTCACAACTAATAGAAAAAATGGCAGCTGGACAAAATCAAGGCTCATTAGATTAGATGTGGTTGGGCCATCATTCAACTATATTTACAAAGTAATGAGGAATAATGTATTCAGCTGTTTAGCTTGATATTTAAAGATATTGTTTTGATTTTTTATTTATTTTTGTTAATTCTCCTTTGTTTTTCCTGCTGTTGCAGGGCGATTCTGTATCATGAATGTGCTTCTAATCGCTTTCATTTGCACAAAATTAAGAAACTGTGAGCAAATATTGCTATCAGTTGCAACACATGTCTATTTTTGTGTTTCCTCTCATCTGGACTTTCATCACTCTTTGATCTTTAGCGTTTTGGGGGAATGTCATATTTGGTGAGAGCATCTGCTGCTGAGAAACTCTGTCCAACTGGCTAAATATCACAGCAAATGTCCCTGTAAAAGAAACATTAATAACTTGTCGCGAGTACTTTTTGAACTGCAACCAATATCTTGACTTAAACGATCAAGATGCACCTACCTCTACTTCTAATCCTACCTTCTTCTTTAAATCTTTACTTACTTGATTAAAAATACTTTTTGATACATTGTGAATGTCAGGTACTCCTATCACCTCTTTCAGGTATGACTTGTGCTCCTGTCTGAAGTCTTTGTGCAAAGAGTGGACTGAAGCTGTAGCTGAGCTCTTCAGCGAGTGGAGGGTGTTGAGGACCTGGCTGAGAGGAACCACCATCTGAGAGAGCATGAAGACAGGACAGTGAATAACACGCTTTCCCCACATGTTGATCCACGGTGACCCGCTTAACCTTGACTTTATTTATAGCCACTAATCGATCATAATAGTTAATATGTAATAAACTGGAAGTAGATTCAGCTAACCTACTGACAGCAGGTCAGGATTATGTCAGTTTCAGTCACATGCTTCTTAAGTACTGAGACTGTCTGTACCGACACGTTTACATCAATTGTTGTAATAGCTATAATATAGATAAAAATGAACAGCTGTTAACAGTCGAAATGACGCAAGCATCGGCTCATGTGGATGAAATGTAGCGTTTACGAGCTAAACCCTTAGCATTAGCCGAGTCGAGTTGTCATTGGCTAAGAACAAAAGTCACAACTAAAACAAGCGTAAACATAGGCGTTTACTGCTTATGAATGACTTTAATGTTTTTAAAACAAGAGTTAAAGTGACAAACTGAAACTTTTGTCGGATACATGCAGACAAGTTAATCATATAATCAACCCGCTTCTCAGTCTGTCCGCTTACATACCTGCTGTGGCTGAAATGACGTCGACAGAGAAAACATTTTTCTCCCGTAAGTATTTGCTAGAATCTGTCTTCGGTGAGTTACAATGAGAGGACAGAACCTCAATAAAACGTTAACAATCAAGTCCTGCTCACAGCGCTGTCCTTTTAGCTTCCCCCGTTACACAACTCTCAATAGTTACACAACTTTTCTTTTAGCTAACATCGGGAAATGGATTCTCCCCCCGGCATCTGATGTCAAATGGACTACAAAATGACGCAGATCAGTTAACACTACCAGGAACGAGTGGCGTCCTTGCCTCGCCTGTTTAAAAATGACTCTACTTATTTTGAAAAATGATACGTAATGAGGATATTTGATCAATGCTTGCGTTCTTAAATATCAATATAAAATCTTTAAATCATTGAAAATTTTTGTTTTGCTGAAAGATTTTATACAGGCAGTTTTTTGAGTACCTACACACGTCACAGGACCCCGTGACAGGCAGGGAATTCAAATATTCAAAACAAACTCCGCACTGTTTGTTGTTCTGCCATGGTAGTGTTTACGCTGGACTCGCTACCGGATTTTAAGTGAAATTATTTCATCGTTAGAATGGAGGTAAAAAAGAAGCACAAAGTTGGTTCAAATGTAAAATCAATGGAAATACCGAGGCCTCCTTCGATCGATGATTTCACCGTTTTGAAGCCCATCAGCCGCGGCGCCTTTGGAAAGGTCTACCTCGCTCGGAAGAAGAGCAATGCGCGCTTATACGCTATTAAGGTGAGTCGATACACCTTTAGTTAAATTTTATTACATTTATTTGGTAGTTTTTTGTATGAAAATTGGATAATATTATCTTTTGTCGTTGTAGGTGATGAAGAAGGCAGACATGGTGGATAAAAACATGGCGAGTCAGATGAAGGCAGAGAGAGACGCCCTAGCTCTGAGCAAAAGTCCCTTCGTTGTTCACTTGTTTTACTCCCTCCAGACTGCAGCCAAGATCTATCTGGTAATGCTGAGTGAAAGAGTTCAAAATAATTTTTATTTAAAACATCTCTAGTGGACTCAGTTCAGTTCTCTTTATTAACCTCGAAGGACAAAGTGCTTTCATTATTTAGTCATTATAGTGCTAAATTTACATCTTCAGGGTTATTCCAGGTATTATTAATAGCATCCATCAATCCAGTCATTCTCTATTAGATAATCAGGAATATGTAATGGTCTCACACACTGTTTTGTGAAACCAGAACATTTTATTGATTAAGCCAAAGCCATGAAAAATACAATATATTGCCAAAATATTCAGACATTTCATTTTAAATTATTAAATTATTATGTCTAATCACTTACATGGCTAAAGGTATATAATATGCCTTGGTATGCAGCCTATTTGTGCAAACATTTGTGAAACAATGTGTCGCTCTATTGCACATTCGTGCAATAATTTCCTTCCTACTAAACATTCCACCGTTGGTTATTAGCCATATCCTAACAAAGTGTTTGTTTTATTGATCAAAGGTGATGGAATACCTCATCGGTGGGGATGTGAAGTCTCTACTCCATATTTATGGATATTTTGAGGAGGACATGGCTGTGAAGTATATCTCTGAGGTTGCGTTGGCTTTGGACTACCTTCACCGCCACGGCATAATCCACAGGTAACAGGCTGTGCAAGAAGATGTTGATGTTTTATCACAGCAAGTGATCAATGCTCATTGTGTGATCTGATGCGCTCAGGGACCTGAAACCAGACAACATGCTCATATCCAACGAAGGCCACATCAAGCTGACAGATTTTGGGCTCTCAAAGGTCAAGCTTGACAGAGGTAAACAAGGGTGAATTCACATCAGACTTGTTTAGTTTGCTTTAATCAAACTGAAGTGTTTTTGCCTAGAAAGTCAAACACACAGTTTATTTGTGGAGGTTTGAATGCATCAGTGAACTCTGGTCCACCTAAAAACCTTGGTCTCGGTTCGGTTGAAGTGAACTCTGGTGCAATTTGAATGCATATGTGAATGTAAGCGGACCAGAGACTCCTCCAACAGCAGGAAGCAGACTGTAGCACAGGGCATTCTGGGTAAATTGAACCAACATAAACGCAGCAGTCCAACACCAGCTGGAGAAATGGGTTGTGGTCTTGTACCAAAGACAAAAGAGAAATTGTAAAACTGCTAAAATCTGACGCTACTCCATTTTTGTTTACGTCTCATGAAGAAGGAAGTTGCGTTCATGTCGTCTTCAAAAGTTTTTGTATAATTTTCTTCTGTGGTTCTTGATGCAGCGCCATCACAGGCGAAGAGGTTTTTCAAAGAGTTTGGTGAACCGCATCAGCTGAAAATGTAACAAATGTTGCAAATTTTGTCCCCATCCAAAACCCTAAACCTGCAACCATGAGCTGCTTCATTGTTATTCACTTCTTAATCTGTGTGTAAAACAGAGCTGAGTCTTATGGACATCCTCACGACTCCATCTTTGGCGAAACCGAAAAACGACTTCTTCCGCACGCCTGGTCAAGTTCTCTCTTTGATCAGCTCCCTGGGATTCGTAAGGATCGCCTAAACCATTAATCAGAAAAGGTGATCGGCATGAATGTGGACTCTAAATCCTCTGTTTGTTTTTGGGATCTGCAGAACACGCCGGTAACAGAAGGGAAGCGGCACTGCAGCGCCTCGGTTGTGTCCAGCCCGATGTCCTGCAGCAAAGTGAAGCAGAAGAACAACTCGCTTGGTTCTCCTGTGATGAACAACTCAGAACAGCTGTTTTCTCCAGCTGACTACCTTTGTAAAATGAGTATGAAATTAATTCTAACTTCATTTAAATTGTTTCTCTTCTGTGGAAAAGTCCCAGATCTTAACCACAGTCCACATATTTTCAAAAGAGTTGAGGTCACAGCCCTGTTTTATTTATCTATTGTTTATTTCTAATATTGTGTATATATAATAAGCTTAAGTGATGAAAAAAATCTCCAGAAGGTAAAACGTTAAAATAAGTGCAGTTAACATGACTTTTCTTCCCATGGTTTATGTTAACTCCTGCAGGACCTAACACCAGAGTTTTCAGTCCTCATAAACTGGCAAAAAACTTGACTCCCAATTTGCTGAGGAGCAGCAGAAAACGGTTTGAGACGATGAGCCCCGGAAGCACCACCGACACCGAGGGGGGTGTCAGTCCTTTGTGGGAGTGTGAGGTCAGTGATGGCGGAACAGCAGCAGCTCCAACTTCGTTTGCTGCTAAATTAAACAGTTACAGTTTCTTCTTCATTTAGAAAAGAAACAGAATATGGTGTATTAGGACCATCAGAGATAGAAACAAATGAGTAAATGTAAAAGACTCATATTTTGAGATTAATCTAAGAAATCTAGAAAAAAAAGACATTTCTGAGTTTAAAAGTGAAAAATATTCTACAAAACTCAAATTTTGAGATTTATCTCAGGAAATTTCTAGAAAAAATTTAAATATCTGGCTTGAAATGTCAAAATATTCTAGAAAAAATGTGGAAATTTGAGAAATTAAAAGTTGAAAATTTGCTAGAATAAACTCAGAAATTTTGAGATACAGACATAGATATTTCTGACAAATTAAGTCAAATGTTTTATAAAAAAAAACAGAATTTTTCTAGAAAAGTGAATTTCTGCTTTGAAAAGTCAAAAATTATTAGAAAACTCAAATTCTGAGACTAATATCAGGAATTTTGTAGAAACTTGTAAACTTCTGAGTTTCAAAAGTGTAAAATTTTCTGTGTTTTCCTTAAATAAACAAAATCAGACAAAACAACAACAAAATAAATAGAATGACCAGAATTTTCGATTTTTTTGAAACTCGGAAATTTAAAGGTTTTTTTGGTGGGAATTTACTCCTTTTTTTTCTCTCTACAATGGACCTAGTACTCTAAAATAAATGGATAAATGTTCTTCTTTCTTTAGAAAGAAAACGAGCAGGGGTCAAGAGGATGTGGAGTTTCTACTAAAGATGCCCCTAATCTGCCCAAAAAGTCCAGCTCTCCCATCAGGAAACGTCAACCGTTGTCCGCGGTTCGGCGCCATCTTGAATCAGAGCGAGATAACAGCCAGCCAACAGTTCCCTCCTCTGTAAAGAGGACATTTTCAGACATGAACCGAAGTCCAGAGCTGCTGGAGACCAGAGCCAAGAAGACAAACGCAGAATACAAGAGATTCTTTGAGGTTCCCGACACCGCTCTGAGTCACACTGGTCTGACTGGGACGTTCTCCACCATCCAGATTGGCGACTTCTTGACCACTACAGGAAACATGGCGGCGGACCACTGCGACCCGAGGCGCTCCAGCCCAATCCCCGTCAAAAGTCTTTTCAGTGAGCTGGAGGAGCCGGCAGAGGACGTGTTTCAAGACGGAACTAAAGAGCCGTCCCAGTGCAGTTTCACGTCCCCGCTGCCGGGGAACGTGGACGTCTGCCGGAGCCTGAGCCTGGACTCTGACGGCTCCATCCATGAAACGTCTCTCACCGTTGACTGTAACGCTTCTCTCCAGCCAATCAAACCAGAGGAGCACGAGCGGCGCTCCGAGTCGCCTCAACGGACTTTCCCCGTCACCATAGAAACGCCCAAACTAGTCGAGTCCGACCTGAGAGGCGAATTCCTCCATAGCCGAATCCATGACATGTCCTGCAGCTTCTCGCAGTCTCCGTCCTTCCTAAAGCCACGGAACGTTGTGGTTTTCCGCAGCTACTGCAGCTCCATCAACCGCTCCAACACGTCCGGGGTTTCCAGGCTCAGCGTGGGCTCCGTGGAGGCCATGGACGTGTCCGCCGCCGCTTCCTGTCACTCTGCCTGCGGCACGGCAACGCCTGTGCAGCGGCGGCGAAGCTCCAACGGTTCCGTTAACCAGGTCAGTGTTCAGGGGTGGAGGCCGAAGAATGTAATTTTAAAAAATGTATCTGAAATTTTTTTTAAAATATAAAATGTAATTTTAAAAAAAGTTATTTAATTAATTGTATTCTGGATTTTTTAAATTAATCTTAAGTTTCGTATCTTAATTTATTTGTTTGATCTTTCTTATTATTTATTTGACCTAGATTTTATTTTAATTTTGAAACGTTTTTAAAATTAAACATATTTTACTTTTTAAATCCTTTTTGCGTTAATATTTTTGAAGTCTGGATTTTTTTTTCTTATATTTTTATATCCCTGCTTTGGTTTTTATTCATCTTGGTTTAATTTTTTATTTAGTGCTTGTGTTGTGGGGTTTTTTTAAATTATGTTGTCTTTTTATGCATTTTGTCTTGATTAGGGTTTTTTTTCTCCTGCCATTTTATTTGAAACTTTTGGTGGTTTTTATTATATTGAAAATTTTTATTTCATTTAGATTTTTTTAAGGATTAAATTTTTTTTAAAATGATGTATTTTCATTTCATAATATCTTAATTTCTTTTATAAATCATTACTCTTGATTTATTTATATAGATACAATATATCAAACAAATTAAGATTTAAAATGAAAATACATTAAAATCAAGACTAAATAAAAAAAATCAAAGCCACCAATTCAAAACAAAATGAGAATATGAATATATGCTTACATGTAAAATAAAAATATAGCATTTGTATTTCATATAAATATTTTTCTGTTTTCCTTTTTTTTTTTTCAGCGAGTTTTCAAAGGTTTGCTTGACTTTACAGAGTTTTGAACCATTTTTTAACTTCTCTTTTCCTCTCACATTAGACTCCACAGCCCATGTCGACCTCTCACACCCCTTTCCGGACTCCAAAGAGCGTCCGAAGGGGCGCGCTGCCTGTTGAGGGCGCTCCAATTTTGGGAACTCCGGATTATTTGGCTCCGGAGCTTCTTCTTAGAAAACCTCACGGTAAAAGAAGGGAAAACTTTAAAATCAAACAAATCCGCCTGTAATGTAATCGCCTGTCAATTGTCACTGTAGCTCTTGTGACAGGCGTTCTGTTTTAGTTTCAGGAAGTTCTCCGTTTGGTAAGTTTATAGCAACGTTGTTTCTTGCAGCTTGCATGTTGCCCCTGCCAGGCTGCTAATACTGTTGTAGGAAATAAACTGATCCTACCCCCAATTTTCCCATTCCCTCCGTTTCTGGATTTGCAAACAAACTGGGATTGATTATTGATTGGGACTGAAGTTTCGGATTGGAAGGATGAAAGTGGGTTGTCTGTGCAGTTAGCATGTTAACAGCAGGGGAATCTGGAGGCTTTTAACTGGACAAACTGGTTTCTGCTTCTGAAAAGCTGCTTGGGTCAAATGTTGAAACTCATGCAGAAGTTGCAAAACGGTAAACTCAGTTTATTTTTATTCCGATTTCACATGAATAATTCAGAATTGCTGTGATTTATTTTTAATTTTCTCTGTTATGCCAACTTTTTTTTTTTTTAACCCGATGGACATTTACAGTTGAAACCAGATATTTACTGAGTAAAAAGACAAAAACATTTTTTTTTGTAGTCTGAAGTTAAATCAAACTAAACTTTTCTTGTTTTAGCTTAGTTACAATTACAATTATTTGCTAAATGTGAGAACATATTTTAATTCAAGGAAAGTTTAAAAAATGTTCTTGCTTTTTAGCAAATATAAATAATTTTGGTAATTCTAACTAAGCTAAAACAAGAAAAGTTTAGTCTGATTTATCTTCAGACACAGAGAAAAATGTGTTTTTGTCTTCTGTGTGTGTAAATATCTGATTTGAACCATATTTGCATATAAAAGTGAATAATTAATGTGCAGTAGTGTCAAGGTGAACCTCTAACATAGTCCTTCCTGCTTCAGCCACTGCAGCCCAATCAGGTCACACTAACAGGAATCACAGGGGAAGATGCTCGCCTGTTAGCATCTACCTGAATCCTCATTACTTCCTGTTTGTTTCTGGCCAGACTGCATGGTGGACTGGTGGGCGCTCGGCGTGTGTCTGTTCGAGTTCCTCACCGGAGTGCCGCCCTTCAACGACGAAACTCCCCAGCTGGTTTTCCAGAATATTCTCAACAGAGGTCAGTTCAAATACGACGGCGTGTTAGGGATAAAATCGAGGAGGAAATTTCCACCAAGAAATTTTGAGATTAATCTCAGAAAAGTTTTAGAAAAAAAGACGGGAATTTCAAAGTTTGAAAAGTCAAAAATTACTAGAAAAAAACTCAGAAATTTTGAGATTAATCTCAGAAATTTTCTAAAAAAAAAAAAAGATGGAAAATTTGAAAAGTCAAAAATTCTAGAAAACTAAAATTTTGATGTACTAGAAAATTTAAAAACAACTTGAGATTAATCTCAGAAATTTTCTAAAAAAGAACATTTACATTTCTGAATTTGAAAAATCAAAAACTTGCTTGAAAAAAACTCAGAAACCTTGAAAAGTTTAAAATCTCGCAGAAAACATTTGCTAGACCGATATCCCTGTTGTTCTAGTTTAGCCGCTTGCTCTTATTTCCAGTTTAACTTGTGCATTTTTAGACATCCCTTGGCCTGAAGGAGAGGAGGAACTTCCTGTAAACTCCAGGAATGCCATAGAGATCCTGCTGACTATGGACATGAGGAAACGCGCCGGCCTGAAGGGTAAAAATCGCACTCTGCCGGAAAGTTGCAGGAAGTCGGAACATTTGCCTTGTAAACCTTCAGTAGGCCATTGCTTTGGTTTATTTTTTATTGTCTATGTAGAATTTCCTTTTAAATATTTTCCAGATCTTGACAGGTTTGGAAAAAGAAAATGGAGCGTATAAAAATATTTCTGTATTTGAGATTTTCCCCCCATCCTATGCTATGAAATTATTTTAAATTGGGTAAATATTGCCTGCAAATGTGTCTGAAAATGCATTATTAATCTATTAAATTTTTTACTGCAAATAATCTGAATTGGTCATGAAATTAACTTACAGCAGCTTAAAATAGTGACATAATTATAATTTATAATGTGAAAATTACGTCCTGTAAAGTATGGAATTATCTTTTTTTCATTTTCCAGGAAACAATAAATTTAATTATGGGAAAAATATATTTCCCTATTGTTTTTTGTTTTGTTTGTTTTTTCAAGCGTAAAAGTCTATTAATGTTATTCACATTTATTTATTTTGAGATGTTTCCTCTTTAATTTGAATCAGTTTTAACATTTCACTCATCAATATTTAGATTTTTGACTTCCAGACTAACTGGACAGTTGTTCAAAAATTAAAAGGGAAGCTATTTACAACTTTAAATTCTAGTTCAAGTGGACCTTCAACCGGGTCTAAATTTGTCTTGAAAAATTTATCACAATATAAGCATTTCATGTCATTCGCTATTATTGATAAATTCTGTGCTTTAAATATCTGTTTATCTTATTTTATATCTTATTTTACATTTAAATATCAGTTTTATAAAAAGTTTTCACTTCACGCCGTTTTTTTTATTTTTAAGCAGTTATGAGGAACGGTGGCAAAACTTTAAACTGCTGCTGCACAAGTTACTCAACAGGTCGTTGCTAGGCAACCGCAATTGGCGAGGCTTCAAGCTGTTGCTAGGTAACCAAAGAGTGAATGAGTGAGTTGATTCTACCAACTTTGCTTTGGCTGAAGTCGATTCTGGGTCGGAGTTCAGCGAATATTCGATATATTGAATATTCTATCAGATGTACTATCTATTGATATTGATCACGTGTTTGTCCTGATTTATTGTTTAATGGCAAAAAAGATACTAAAACTACCATTTTGGGGAGGTTTTACCAACAAAATAACAAAAAAGAACCGTTCACTTCCATCCTTTATTTGATCATTTTAATAGTTGTTGGACCTGATTAGGTCAGTCTACTGATGGAAACACATTTCTAAAATAGGAAGATAAATTCAGCTTTGTTGTCGTTTTTTTTTTTTAATGGTGGAAACTATAGATGCTAAGACCAGGCTAATAAAAGCTGCCTGATTCTTTTGTTGTTTTGTTTGCAGAACTGAAGCGCCACCGCCTGTTCGACGGCCTGGACTGGGACAACCTGCAGGACCAGCCGATGCCGTTCATACCGCAGCCGGAGGACGAAACCGACACATCGTACTTCGAGGCGAGAAACAACGCTCAGCACATCGCCATGTCTGGCTTCAGTCTGTAGCCTCAAAGCTTCGTTTGGTTTTATGTCTGTTAAACCACACTGATTTAAGGGTGTAGCAAAATTAGAGTCGCAGACGGACATGTAAACGGTTCTGATTGGTTCTCTGTTCACTGGTTCTTTTAAAAGAAACTTTTACACATGTGCAATCACTGATGCTGTATGATGTTGAGAGGAAAGTGTTTTAAAACTTTATTTGCTAAGAAGTCTTAAATAATGCTCTTTGCTTGCTAACTTTATCATCTGCAGGTTTTGGTGTTTAGTTTCTGTTTTCTCCTCTGCCTCTGTTTTTCTGTGCAAAGGTCATGACCTGCGGGCCCTAAAACCGTTTAGGAGTGCAACAATACTAAAGAAAAACCTACTCATATATTCATAAATGTTTTAATGTATCAATTTCTGTGTTTATTTTGTCTGATTGTTTTAAGATATATGTGGCGTTTTGAATTAAAACAGAAATTTCCTCCTTTTTCTGTGTTTTGATCTGATTTCTTCTCTGCTCCCTGTACTGTTTGTACACTGTTTTATCTTTTTTAAAGGGACAATGCAAATAAAATGTTTGCTACATGATCTCCGCCTCGTATATCTAACATTTTCAATAAACGCCAAATATTTTACATGCTGCACTTGTTTCAAGTGTTTCAGAAACCGTTCTCTTTCCTTTCAATGGAAACCAGAAACAAACTCAATTTTATGCAAAGTTGATTCAAAATCTTTTACTAAATAAATGTAAAGGTTTAAAACAAGAAGCTAATTTAGAGCTGCTAATAAAAAAATGGGAAATTTGTTCATTTTATACACAAGTATTCATGCTGCGGTACAGCTGTTTGCACAGGAAGTTAGAAAAGTAACAGTTTAACTTTCCAATGAGCAACTGCTTTAAAGCTTGTTGCTTAAAGGAACTCTGAAATAAAAACACAAGATGAGCGAAAATTTTAAATATGAAGGCCAGGACTTTATGCTGTGGAAAAGGACAACCTAAAAAAATGAAAATAAAATTACAAGAAAAAAGTCACAGTATTACTAGTTTATTTTGGTAATACTGTGACTTTTTTTTAAATTTGACTTATTCTCATATAAATTTGTTCTTGAAGTTTTACATTATTCTAGTACGACTTTATTTTCACGACTTAATTCTCAAAATTTTCTGTTATTCTAATGTCTTTTTTTTCTCATACTAACTATTGTAACAATGATTTTGTGAAGTTTGATATTCTCATTTTATTATGACTTTGTTCTCATAATACTGATTTCATTCTCAAAATTTTACTTTATTCTCTTATGACCTATTATTGTATGAGTTTATTCTCATAATATAAATTTATTCTCATTTTATTGTATTTTTTTAGTTTGCCCCTAATTCTGTCATAAATTCTGTACAGGGTCGACTAATAACCAGATATTCAACTAGTTGAGCTAGTTTGGTCAAACGTACAACTAGTGCAGAGTATTTGCAAACTTGTAGATAAAAATGATGGATGATAAATCATTTTGAATAAATACACCAACAGCTTGCCATAGAACTGAAGCCTGAAAGCTAAAAGTGAATCAAAAGGAGCTTGAGCAACAAAAATAACTGAATCAAGGTTTCTTAGTAAAACAGTATCAATTAGGACAAAAAATACTTTAAAAATTTTCCCTTAAAATGGCAAATTTATTGGTTTTAGTCGACTGAGGCTCCTAAAAGACAGCTGGTGTTGTTTAAAATGAATTGTTCTGTAACCAAAGATGAATTTTCTGGCTTAAAATTGGGAGTAAATAAAGCAAAAGTTATAATAACAGATTTTTTATCACATCCAAATGATGGCAAAATTATATTGTAATAGTTTTTCTACCATATTTGGGGTGAAAATCTGAGTATTTATCAGGTTAATTCAACCATTTTTAAAAATTACTAATCGTTATTTTTATTAAAATAAACTGCAGACACTCAAATTATTTGGTCAAAACTTTAATTCAAGCTGCGTTTATCACATGCACACACCACTCTGCACAGGCAGAAAGGGTGAAAAAGCCTGTAGTACATTTTAATAGAAAGGTAAACCATTTTATCATTATTAAAATCGTTTTTCTCTGAAAAGATCAGCTTTAATTAGCACGCCAATCTTTGTAAATATTACATATTAATCTACAGTTAATACACAGATGCAATTAAAATATTGCATTTAGGTCTGAACTGTACAGCTACTGTATATAATTTGTACAGAAGTCAATGCTTTGCAAACAGGAAATCAAAATTATGCAAGAAAAAAAAACAAAAACAATGTTTTTTGTTGCATTTTTTGTCAATTTGAGTGAAATATTCTCATGTTTAGCTGTAATTTGGTCCAAACCCGGAAGAACTGAACGTAATGCCCTCTACATTTTGACGACGAGGCACTTTTTCCTGGAGAATGAAAGTGAAAACTTGGACCAACCTGACATAAAGCACATCCTGATATGAAGCAATCTACAAGAGAATTATTCGATTTTTACGTTTCAAACTCATTTGAAGCAATAAATATTACCAGGAAAGACTCACATCTCAACACAGTTTTACATTCATTATACGTCTTCTACAGTTTTAATCACATCTTAATATAGCAGCATCTCCTGGGCAGCTAAGAAAATTGTGGAAAATTTGTGCAACGGAGCCAAAGTTGGGGAAATAATCGAGAAGCTACGATAGTTCACAACCGTTCTTAGAAATCAGAAGCATTCGTGTTTCGCCCAAACTCCAGACTCTTCTCTTTCTCTGCTCCAAGGTTCCTTCTTCGAAGTGCAAAAGCAAATTACTTTAATTAGGACGAAAGAAGCTGCAGCCCAACAGTGTAGGGATTCGTTACCGTCTTGCCGTAAACTGCATCAGTTGATTCGTCTGTTTAAATAAAAACAAAACAGTAAATATATCAAACTAGACATTCACAGGAGGAAAAACAACATTTATTTTTTTTTTAAATGAAGATATTTTACCTTCTTCTTTTCTGGAAGTACAGACGGATGAGCCACTGAACCACAAACGGCCAGATAACGGCGAAGGCCAGACTGGTTGGTGAAATGTCGAAAGGCCACCATGATGGATTCTAGGTGAGACACACACACACGTTTATAAAAAATAAAAATAAATAAAGAAACAAAAACAGCAATATGTGATAGAGACGCGTTACCCGATTCCTCTTGTTGCCCGGAGGCGATCCGTAGGAAGGCAGAGTCACTGATCGAGCCTGAAAACACAACAAAGAGGGAGACAAACTATTTTTATTTCACTAGAAATTAAATGGATTCATCAAACTTTCCATCCATCCGTGTTTGGTTCTGATCTGACCAGGTTGGTGGTTAGAGCCTCTACGGTTCTCATCCTCTCCAGAACGCTCTGGATGTCTTCCTGAACCCGGGCCAGCGCCACCACGATCTGCTCATCCAGGCTGCCTCTGGGTGGTACCGGTCCGGCCGGTTCTGGTCCGTCCCCACTGTGGTGCAGCTGGGATCCCGGAGCGAGGGACCTGGAGCCTTGGAAACAGAAAACGGCCATCGTTAGCGACAGATTTATGTAGGTTTTTACCCTTTATTAACGACAGAGTTTCACACCAAACTTTAATTTTGAAAATAAACAAAGTTTGAAAAGTAAATGGAGATGAAGTTCCATCTTGACATTCCATTTTTATACATTTCCATCTATCTTAAGATTTTCCCAAAATGTTTTGAATGGATGGCTGAGCAGACAGATTTATTTCAACCCCCTCCCAGTGTGTTGGTCCCGGTTCTACTGGGCCCACTAAGCTCCATCTAACTCTAACTGTACCTGAATGTCCGTCCTCTTCCCGTCCCCATCGGTCCAGTCTCAGAGACGCCGTCCCTCCCGTCTCCCTCTCTTCCCTTCTGCGCCTCGCAGCCTGCGGCAGATCCTGATCTTCCTCCAGGAAGTGGCTGTCCTCTTCCTCCAGGTCGTCCAGAGAGCGGTTCTGCTCAGAGTTCTGGAGCAAACAGAAACCTTCAGTCAGTACCTCAGGAAGTCTGACCCAGAGTCCGGTTCCAGGGTTTGGACTCGCCTCTTCCTGGCCGAACTGGTCCACAGAGTCGCAGTAGACTTCGCTGTCAGAGTCGCTGGTCACTTGGTTGGTTCTGGTGTCTGGAGCATGGAGGATGGAGATTAAACAGAACCGGGCCACGTGGGTCAGGCCTTCACTGATAAACACAAACTGATCAAATCTATTGATTTATTAATTAATGGATGGATGGATGGATGGATGGATGGATGGATGGATGGATGGATGGATGGATGGATGGATGGATGGATGGATGGATGAATTGATAGTGGGCATTTTGAACCCATCAGATCCAACATGGCGGACGTTTTGAACCCATCAGATCCAACATGGCGGACGTTTTGAACCCATCAGATCCAACATGGCGGACGTTTTGAACCCATCAGATCCAATATGGCGGACGTTTTGAACCCATTAGATCCAACATGGTGGACGTTTTGAACCCATTAGATCCAACATGGCGGACGTTTTGAACCCATCAGATCCAATATGGCGGACGTTTTGAACCCATTAGATCCAATATGGCGGGCGTTTTGAACCCATTAGATCCAACATGGCGGACGTTTGGAACCCATCAGATCCAATATGGCGGACGTTTTGGCTCCACCTACCTGTGTAGTGTCCGTTGGTCAGAGGCTCCCTGTTGGAGGCGTCGTGCTCGTCGTCGGCTCTCTGATGGCTGCCATTGGCCAGGTGGGAGCCGCCGTTGGACAGCTTCCCGTTCTGGAGCGACGCTTTGTGTCTCCTGGTGGAAATCTTCTTCTTGGGTTGAGTGGCTACAGGAATAAAAAACACAATGAGTCACCAGGAAATACTCTTCATCTAAAAAAAAGAAGAAATCTGTGTTACCCTTTCTGATCTCCATTGTGTCTTCTTTCCCCTCCTCCTCTTCATCTTCATCCTCCTCCTCTTCCTCTTCCTGCTCCACTTCTTCATTTTGTCTGAGCCTGGCGGGCCGGGTCTCCAGGGTGCCGTTCATCTCCATGTTTCTGATGATGCTTTTCGCGACACTTTTTGATTCCATCGAGTTCAGCACTGTGCCAAATCCTGAACAGAAAAATGGATTTTATCAAACAACACACAAATCTGAAAATCTCATAGCAGAATCAGTGAATAGGGGCCTCAGGAGGAAAAAAATGCAAAAATATGTATATGTTTAAGCCATAAAATTTTAATAATTTTTTAAAAATCATAACATCTAATCTATTTTTCAACCATTATTATGAAACGTCATAATATCAGTTTTAATGAAATTACAGCTAAGTTCATCAAAATTTTTTATTTTTTTGGGTTTTTTTTTTTTTGCTAAATGACAAAAAAAAAGAGAGAACCCCCCCCCCCACCCTTTTTTTTTCAAAAAATGTTTTGGAAAAAAAAAACAAAAAAAATATAATTTTTTATCCATTGTTTAATAATTATTACATTTGTTTAGCATAAATTCTGATTTTAGTTGGACATGAGTTCTTAAGGTTTTTTCTAGGAATGCTGGACGGTTCCTTTGGTAAATTTGTAAAAATTTGTATATTTTTGTTAAAATCTTGTCAATTCTGCGCTTGCTATGCTAGCTTAATGAGCAAAGCACTAGCTTACATTAGACTGGCAGCCAATCAGGAACATTAGCATGGCAAATAGCATTTCAATAAATTATATTTTGTAATGATGATTAAAAAATTGCAGAGATTTTATGATAAAAAACATTGGCTAAAAATTTCTGAAAAATTTTATTTTAGCATTTTTTTCCATCATGCCATTTAGGGTTTCATAGTAGGAAAAGAGTTGGGAACCTCTGTGCTAATCTACTCTTTAATATGTACAATATATAACAGCATTGCTATCAAACACTAAAAGCATACTAGCTAAAATACCACATATTCTACTCTATATCATCTACGCAGTCGCATACTTGCCTTCCAGTTGCCTAGCAAACTTGGTTAAGCGGGCTGAGCAGACCAGAGGCAAATTGTAAACATTTAAGTTTCGTTTGTCTGTTTTTGACTCCATTAAAAACAGAAAAGAAAAGAAACGCACCTGTGCTCAGGTCCGATATCTGTGTGATTTTTTTCTTCTCGTCAATCAGCTCATAGAACGGTCCGAGGATGCGAAGCAGCTCCTCCACCTCGTCGGTCATCGGCATTCCCTCCAGGATCTGTAGGTTGAACCCAAATTATCGTTTGGTACAAACCAGAAAAAAATAAACTACATGTATTTCAAGATTTAAAGACAAATGTATTTTGGAGCCAAGAAAGCATTTGAAGTTTCTCTTAATGGAGGAAGAGACAAATCTTCAGGATCATCACTAGCCATGTTCCTATCAACTTTTTTAATATGGATTTTGAAGTATCGTATCAGAAAACATAGATGGAAATGATAAAATTCTAAATAACTTCAAAAATACTATGCTCTCTAGGTGGTTTTTGACTTCTACAACAAAAAGGGGCGTTGAAAAAGTTTTGAGGTAGTGAATATTCCCACCTACCAATGGATTTGTGCCTTACTAAAGGCACGAAACCCGTCAAAAATTTCACAGAGGTGGACTCTTAATTATTTCTGAGATGTATTTTCTCAAAAATGAATTTCAGGTGAACTAGGCACACAACAGAGTGCTTTTAAATCCCTCCGTAGGGAGCTGTTTTGCTAGGTCTCTAAATTACACCTGAAACGCTATTTTAAGTTCCTCCTCCTTACTTGACTAATCACTATTTCAATCTTGACTTTCTGAACTCAAACTGAAGCTAGCTGCTAACTAGACAGGTAGATATAAAAATAACTGTTATAAACAGTTTTTAAAACATGATGTATGCCCACTAAGTTTTGCAGTAATATAAATTTGAAAGTTAAGGAAACCAACCAGCTTCATTTGGTCGACGTACGCCGCCATCGCTTCTTCTTCAGACATTTCTCCAAGAGAATTCCACGCATCCCTGTTTCACAAACGTGAACAAGTAAAAAGACAAAATAAATAAATGTCAAAACTCCATGTCGGATTAAATAGCTTTCAAACATCATCAGTTTTGCAAATAATTGTTATTCTATCCAGAGTTAAAGTGAGATTTTTCAAGAGATCCAGAAAGTTTTCTTTTTGCCTTTATATTCACACCGCTCTTAAAAATTCTTCTACATCTTAAAGGTGGATTTTTAAAAAAATGTCAGCAGAAATATTAATTAAAAATAAATACTCTTTGCCAAAGTTGTGCTTGTTTTCTGCTTTTTAAACAGAACAAGTTTGGCTGCCACAAGGTCAGTGTGTTCCCTGCAATCTGTGGGTCAAAGGCTGAGTGACTAACTATGATTTACAACATTCTTAAGCAAAGAGAGAAAACGTCGACTGCAAAAACACAAAATCTTACTTTGTTTTTATCGGTCTAGTTTCTAGTGCAAATGTCTTAGCACAGGATTTTCCAAATTTTTCCATGCAATAGCTGCCACAAAAAGCATGAACCTCTGGAGAAAACATCAACTTTCATTATGTTTGTATTCACTATTCAGTAACTGGTACATTCATTTAGCATAAATCCCACTTCATGCTTCCTGATTTTAGATGGCGATGAGTTTTGTGGAGGAAATGTTTATTAAGATATTATGACTTTATTACCAAATGATACATGTTTTCACCACAATCCCCTCTTTTGATAAGAAAATATGTATTTTTTATATTAAATAACATCAAATTTTGTTTTATTCCCACAGTCTTCTTACTTTCTCTGTCAGTTTGAGGAGCTTCATGAATTTGACTTGCAGGAATGAGCATCAGAAATAATATTGAAATTAATTATTTTAAATGCATTTTATTTATTTTTAAAGCATGACTGAATAATAGATACATTTAAGATTGAAACATTTATAGTATTGAATTTTCCCCCCATTTTCCCTCTAACTTTTGCAGCCCCCACTTTTAAAAACACTGTCTTAATACGTTTAAAATAGGAAAAAACTAACTTACAAGTAACTTTTCAGCAGGTAATAGGAGCTTTTCTAAGTCAATAAATCCTTAATATTGAAGAAAAAGTACTAGTTCACTTATAACACGGGAAAATGTTTTGTTACAAGTAAAATAATCTGCCAAAATTAAGGAGTTTTTATGTTAAAACAAGCTATTTCTCACTGAAAAGTTACTTTTAAGTTAGTTTTATCTTATTTCAAGTGTAGTAAGATATTTGCAATAGAAACTGGAGATAAAAAGTTGGAAAGACTTTGTGTTTTTGCAGTGTCCTGCTTTGTGGGTCAAAGGTCACATTCCAAACGGAGTCCAGAGAGCGCAGCTTGAGAAAACGCACAGAAGAATCTCCAACTACAGTCATGTTTTACATGAAAAGCTCAAATAAAAAAGAGTTTTTATTTTAGTAAAAAACAAGGAGAAATATACAAACCATTTTGCTTTGCCAACCACGTCCCAGAATCCGGGTCGGGGAATATTACATGGCCCGATAGTGGCCTGTTTATAGTAACTGTAGAACTTTAGCATCATGTCGTTTGACGGCTGAAAGGGACCTGAAAATAAAAACAACACCTTTACGTAAACTGTGTTTCTAACTGGTGATAATATGAACAGAGCTGGAGCGGAGGCCGATCTGTGCTGCAGGTCTGCTGCCAAAGTGGATTAGTTAAATCACTCAAGCTGCTGCGGCTCACCTGACACCAGGCTGCAGTTGGCGTCTGATTCAGGAGCAAAGTAAAGGGCTATTCCACCGCTTTTAAGGATGTAATCGATTCAAAATGGAATATGACACAATAAGTAGATTCAGAAAGTGCAAAATCTCCTGTTTTCCAAGCTGTTCCCGCTGATTTTTTTTATTTATTTCTTACCAGGTTGCTTTTCACTACAATAAATCAAAGAATCCTGCAGATCAGAGGCGTCCAAACTCTGACATTTTTAAGTTACGGGACTCGAGAGCAACACATTTATTTATTTTATGGACACACAATATATCGGCACTAAAATCAGTATCGGCTGACATTAACCATTTTTTTAGTATATTGTATCGGTCTGATAAATAAAACTGGGCCGATACTAACAACCGATATTTATTTCCATCTTGTTGCCGTCTGTTTCTGGTGTCCCCCCCCCCCCCCAAAAGGCGTCAAAACAGCAGAAAAACACATTTAATATTGATAAATATTGGTTATCGGCCATAATAACACAACAATGGCATTGTGATCCTAAAATTTAAAATTATACTCACTAAAATAGAAATAAAACTGTATTTATTTTTACAAATATTTTTGAATTCACAATGTTTTTAAATAATTTTTCCTCAGATTAAAACATTTCAAGTTTTCACTGGATGCTCTTAATTAAGTTAAAAAAATAAAATAAAAATCAGATTTGTGGTTTGTAAATAGAAAACTGCAAAGTGTGGCATGCATTTTTATTCAAATCCCTTAAATAAAATCTAGTAGAAATAAGACAAAACTAACTCATGCAAAGCTTTTCAGCAAGAAATGTGAGCTTGTTTCACATCATTAATTCCTAAATGTGAATAAAAGAAGTTCTTGTTCTGATGACAGAGTTTGAATATATGTAGACTGTACTCACATTTTTGTAAAGCGCCTTTAGGTGTTGTAAATTTCTACAATAGAAACAAACTGAATTGGATAAGCTACCATGCGTTGGTATGTAATGTAAAATACATTCACGTTAGTCAATATGTTCGTTCTGGAGCTAATTTTCTGTGAAATTTGAGAAGTAGCCCTTTATTCCTACACTAACTCGAAAGTCAGCTGAACCTGACCAGTTCTGACTTAAAGTCCTTCTGAACTGGTCAAACTGGCAGCGGAAGTCGCTGGTGGTCTTTACTCACCGTTCGGGGGTAAACTCTTGATGACTTTCACCGCGGCTTCGAACCTTTTCTGGGTCAGACGTTTCTGCTCCTCCGCGCTGACACTCTCCACCTCCATGTTGGTGTCGGTCAGTGACAGCTAACAGGGAAACCTGCCTTACAAAAAGCAACAAACACAAAACAAACACAGATCTGTGAGTTAGCAGCCTCTGTTTTGACCGACAGTAAGAGGATTCGACCAGCTGAGTATGTAGGACACAGCAACTCTTCTGCGGCGCAGCGTCAGTTGCGCCACTTCTTGACGCTAAATTCCAAAATGGCGTGAAAACGGTCAAAGTAAAAACTCTAAAAAGACATCACGCACCTTTCAACTTAATGTTTATCCAGCCGTCAGAACGCAACTTGTCCTTAGCCCTGAAGTAGACGCCATAAACTGCAGATAAAGCTAAGCCGGAGCGCATCATGGGAGCTGCAGTTTTCTTCCAACGGTAAGTCCTACAAACACCATAACTCTCAGGTTTCGTCCGAAAACGGGCTCCTAAAAAGGTAGTTTAAAGGTTTCAGTGAGCGGATTTTACGGATATAAAAGTTAATTATTCTATGTACTAAAAAAATGGTTCAGAATTTTTTAAAAGTGTTTTTTTCCCCCGTGTAATTGTCACTTTTGCTAACGCATACTAGCTTGGAACTACACATCCCAGCATGCTCTGTAAGGCATCCCATTTTTTCCCAGCTCGAACCGTGATAGGTGACCTCGAAAGAAAAGTTTGAATTCTCACTCTGTCTGTTTTAGAGAAATTCTAAAAGGTAGTGAAATTTAATAATTTGACGAGCAAAATACTAACACTGATGTAAAAAAGTAATCATACTTTATATGTACATGTTTTATAGACATATAGAAGAGCATGTTTAAACAATGCATATCTTTGAAATATATTGACTTGTCTTTAAATTTCATTTTATTAATGTTTTGTTTTATTCTTTACAACACAGAACTGTGGTTGTGCAAAAAAGAATAATGGTAACTCTTATTTTATTACATAATTATTATTAATAACATATTTATTGTTATTACTATATTATTTTAACAATAATATAGTAATAATAATAATAATAATAGGAATATCAGACTGAACCCAAGGAATTTGCAACTGAGTCTGATTACTGTTTTTAAACAATGTACATTATGTGCATGTGTATTGAAGATTAAGAAAAACATGAATATTTTAATTGTGATTGTATTTTAAGCTTGATTTGTATTTGATTTGGAAAGTTTGTGTAATTCTATTTGTTTAATAAATTAGTAATTGTTTTGCTTCTTTAGTGATATTTAGGGTAGAGTGTCACAAAATCATTGGGAAGGAGAAAACTTTTGTTAATGTTGTCATTTTTATGTATATTTCTGAATAGGCACCTAATTTACACAGCCGTACTGTACTGTGACTGCAGGGGGCGCTCTTTCTTTGTCTCAGTTTCTTTCACTACATACTAAATGCAGAATAAAAACGTATAAAATGCAGAATAAAAACGTAAACGGACTTGATCACAATGAAGAATTTTAGTTTAAAACTTTTTAAAAACAAAACAAATTTTGAATAAACAATTTCTGACAAGAAACTCATGCCAAAGCGATAATGGAACCTGGATGGAACGGTTGGTGGCGTTAATCCACATCTGAGTGACACCTCTTTCTCAACACAGACGATCTTCGAATTGAGTTTACGCCAAATCGGGGCCAGGAATCCCACAATACCAGGCGGAGGAGGAGGGCTTCTTTTTCTTTTTTTCCCGAGTCAGAGCTGTGGGCTGGTGGCTGTTTCAATCAGAGGGAAGGCAGAGAGAGGGAAGGGAGGCTCTGCAGGGAGAGATGTAAGATGGCAGAGCTACAAATGTTGTTGGACGAAGAGATTCCGGCCGGGAAGAGAGCGCTGGTGGAGAGTTACCAAAACCTGACGAGAGTAGCCGACTACTGCGAGAACAATTATGTCCAGGTGAGAAAGTTTATTTTTATTTTCATTTATGTTAGCAGGCCGACACTTTTATCCCGTTCTCTCCGCGGTTTGAGAGGTTGTTGGGACAGGAAATGCGGATACAGAAACTACTCCCGGGAGCAAATTCAGCTCGAAAAGCTTCAAGTTTTAATAAAAATTCTAAAGATGGTGCATTTATGACCGTCGGACGTTTTAGTTTTTGTGATTTTGATCAAGTGTTCTCCGTTTAAACACGGGGTGTGTCTACTTTTTTTTTTTAAGTCATTGAACTGGGTTGGTTTAAAACTGCTCCCACTCTCACCACTGATGATAACGAGCCCCATTTTATTTTACATCAAACGCTACTCTTGTTTTCAAATATATATATTCACAGGACATGTTGAAAGGATATTATAGTTTTTTTGTCTGGTAGTTGTGGTTATATTTATTTTAGTTGTCAGCAAAATTATGAGCCTGCCAGTCAGCTCTTTGTAGGGTCGTTAAACACACCATTTAATACCACAAAAACAGTTAAAGTCTCCACAGGGAGCTCATTACAGTAGTGGTATGGTAATGTCTACAATATTAGACCTGTAAGCACCATGTTTGAGTGTGGCTTTTTACTGTTGCTGCATTATTTTAATGTGTACTTAAAGCTACTGGTCAGACTTTTCTGTAAAATCAGTCAAACCTGCTTTATTACATATGCAACAATATGTCAAAGCTGTTTTTTCAAATTGTTTTATTGGAAATGGTTCTTTAATCAAAAATATCCCAATAAACAAGATTCCACTAGCAAATGATGGTGGTGACATCACAGAAGGCAATTAATGACTTTATTTCAAAATGTTTGTTTTCTAGATTTTTTTTGTGTTGCTCTTTATAATTTTCTTTTCATAAATTTGCTGCTTCAGATATTTTACTTGAACTCTGTATAGGCATTTACAGTACAAAGTAAAGGCTCCTCCCCCACCTGTTGCTGTTCACTCCTCGTTCATAGGAAGGAATAATTAGGTTGAAACACCATTAATTGTACAATTTTCCACTTGTTTAACTCTGATTGTTGAACTGCAAAGTTTTCATATGGTTAAAAAAATATATTTAATAATATAAAGTATTATTAAATGCAGCATATCTAAGACGTTCCACAATTTTTGGTTTGTAAACACTTCAGCTAACTTTGATGCAGTCTTTAAGTAGAATAATATCTCCTTAATCTGCAGAGAAGGAGATAAGTTGTTTAGGTAAATTAATCTGCATTTTCACTCTATGCATTATCACTAGTGGAAAATCATGTACCTATATAAGGAAATCCAATTAGGAAATAACATTTACTTATTTTAAGGATGCAAAATATGTACAGCAACAAATCAGATGGAAAAATAATGTGTTTTATCTCTGTTTTTGTCACTTTTGGTCTAAATCTCAACATCAGTGACTGCCGAGATCTTTTTGTTATTTTGCTTCATCTCCCTGTTGTGATGTCATTGAACCAAATATATACAAGGAAGTTTTTTAAATGTGCCATTTAAAAACAGATTTTCTGAAATCCTGCAATGGAATCATATTTTATTGTGCTGTTGTGAATGTTTTAGTGGAAAAATAATAACAATTTGAACTTGGATTTTTGAAAGGTTGTTAAATGGTTCTATTATGTGTTAAAGTTTTGACTTTATTGTTATTATTATTATAAAATTAATTTAATTTTGTTTAGCCTGTTGATAAATTTGATTTACTTAATTGTCTTTTTTAAATCTGTATTTTTATTATATTTATTTGGCTTTAAACTCAAGCTACTACTGGTGAATGGGTAGTAAATTAAGGTAAATAAAAACTCTTCTGTATGGGAAGAGAAATTGCTGCCCAGATTGGAAAATGTATGCATTAATTTATCTTTGATTTTAATTTTAAGGCAAATTCTGGAGCAAACCTGAGCCATAATGTTGTGTTTTCAATGCTGATTCAGTGGATTTCTTCATAATCTACTCAAACATTCAGCCAGTTGTGTCTTGGTGCTGTATTGGTACTTTCTTTCCAAACAGGAACCCAACATATCAGCTACAGAGGGTGTGTCCATTCCAGTGGTACTCCCCAAGGACTCCCTGTAATTTAGTTTCCTTCCTCATCCTGGGATTGTGTGTTTTTCTTTCTTTTTGTCGTTCTCTTTTTTATTTTTTTTGCACATGGTGCCCCATCCATTCCTTACCGGACAACAACCAAAACAGTTTCGTTTTCTCATGAGCCCAATGTGGGAGATTTCCTTATTGTAGAATCACCTCATCTGACTGAAACATGAAACCAAGACGTTGCAATCTGAATTTCCCACAAGTATGACACAACTCTGGGATAACTGGGTCTGTTTTGTCTCTTTGTTGGGAGTGTTAGTAACTGTCATGCTTAATGTTTAACAGGAAATGTTATCTTGTACTTTGTGCTGCTCAAATAATCTGTTGATTTCCCACATGTAGTGTTAACAATTTCTTTCCTGACTGCGTTACTTAAAATTTAATGTTTTTAAATTACTTATCAGATCTGCACAAACCTGAAAGGCTTTTGTAGTTCTTCTTTGCATGTTTAATTGTTAAAAAGAGTGAAAAAGTGAAGTCTCATGTTCAAGAGAGATCTGCTTTTAGTAAACATACAAAATTACAATGTGTAAAACAAAGTAAGTCATACAAGTCAATCTAATAATCTTGACAAGATGGAATAAAATAAATGAGAGCACCGATAAAACATTTAGAGCAGGAATAGCCATGTAATTATGCTTTCCTTTGACCTTGGAACGTGTTTAAAAGCTTTTAGTTAAGTTAAACTGCACAGTTTTAGGTATGTATTCCAAGTATATGGAGCATTGTTGCAGAAAATGTTTTTGTCTCCAAGTTTTGCACGACTGTTTACGTAGAATACACAAGTGCAATATTACAGTAGGTTCATCTTGCACATCAAAATTGTTGAAAGAAAAAAAAATCTCTAAATTGAGCACACCTAATCAGAACACGGGGGAAATATCAAGTAATTGTTTTAGCCCTCCGTAGTCCGCGTGAACATTTTACCCTGCGCTTTTACGTTTTGTTTTGTTTTTCTTCGTGACCGGAAATCTCTATAGCTTCCCCGTTGTCCGACGTGAACTCCCCTGCTCTCTTCCCTCGTCAGCGGAAGGGTTAAGTATTTCATTAGGGATATACAGCTGTCCACAGATGTGTAAAAAGCCTTTACCCTTGTGCGTTCGAGGACTGAGGCAAATGATACAAGTGATACGGGTGTGGGGTCGATTCGACCCCATTTGTAAACACAAGGGTTAAAATAAAAAGAGCTTCTTTTTTTTAGCAGCATAGCGGACTTCCGGTTTTACCGACAGCGGCGGTTGTGGACCACCACCACTTCGAATACTTGAGACCTACTCTAAAAACGCTTATAACCACATTTTTAATAGTTCAAACACAAAACATACCTTAATATGCACATTTGAAGCCGTCTTTTAGCTCTACTGCAGAAGCTAGCATTAACGGTCATCTTTATCTCTGCTCTTCGGGGATCAGCCAATCAGCGCCAAGAAAAAATGAGTGCCTCTCCTGGATTGGTTGCTTTGCCTACACCAACCAAAAGCGTGTCAATTCCGATTTTAGTTTACCAGACAATTTTTTTTTAAAAAGTCGAAGAAACCTGTGATTTTTCGAAAATAAAGACATATAAAAAGACAAGAAAAGCCTTTTTTTAAGCACATTTATTAAGTGGAACAAAATATAATTAGTTCCTTTTACAAAATAATTTCATTCATTAGATTGAAATTCAGATTTTTGGAAGTTGTGATGGGGGATCTGTGATGCTGTGGGCTTTTTTTTCTTTCATGGAATGATGAACTCTTTGACATAATTGGACATTTGAAAAAAAAAAAGTCTGGTAGTTTGTGGTAGAAGCTTTTCAAATAGTGATCCAAAAGTTATGTTTAAAAGGTTCAGTGGACATAAATTCTCCTCCATTCCTTTAGAAAACCTGTGGGGTGAGTGATTTTTGTTTAAACAGAAAACAAAACACTGCCGATGTTTAAAGGCCAGTGTGGTGAGGTTTGATTGCTCTGACAGCAACAAGGGGAAGTAAGAAATCATAAAATGCTATGAAGCTGTCGTCATAAACCTGTACATCTCTGTAAATAATCAACTTGTTTTGTAATAGTTTATTTTAGAATTGGCACAGAGAGTCAGAGGCTGTTTTTTCTTTTTTTATCTTTTTTTTTTTTTTGATTCTGTAAAAGTCACCACTTTGATGCGGCTACGGTTTTGGTCCATTAATAGAAACCCTGATCTCCCCTGAGAGCCCCAGTCAGAGCTGAAAAATGTGCCAGAAAATCTTTGTAGCTAAGTGCAGAACAGCAGGGTGGGGGATCGTGTTGCCGCTAATGTAAAATTAGCTCCAACTTTTCCTGCAAAAACACCTCGATCTGAGCGTTGACGCTCAAAGAGAAGCAGGATTTGAAGCGTTTTGTGTGTCAGAATGAGCCCTCTCTCTTCTGACTCTACACTCTGCAGATCTACATGTCTCGTCTCGTTCAGCACTCCTCCCTCCTGCGTTCCCATCCCTTCTTCTCTCGCTCTGCGTTCCTGTCACGGACGCTGTGCTTGAGCTGCAGCATTCAGGAAGCTTTCACACCTGACAGTCCGGTAGATTTGGTTCGATTGGAGACCAAAATGTGCCAAACGATATAAGCCATTGAAAAAAACCTATTCAAACTCTTGCCCACGGTGACTGCGGATCCTTAAAAAGTCTGAAATTTATGCATCAAAGATTAAGGCTGTAAAATGTCTTAAATTCATTAAAAATGAAATTAACATGGGCTTTAAATGGTTAATCATAGGTCTTAAATTTAATCTTGGCAAGGCTATTTGATCATATATTTTTTTCTGTCTCGCAGGTATTATACCTTTATTCTTGTACAACTTTGTTCTCAAAATATTGACTTCATTATCCTGTTATTACGACTGTATTCTCATTATGTCGACTTATTCTCTTAATGTTATGACTTTATTCTCATACAGCTTCTTCTAATACTATGTCTTTACTATACTAATACGAATTTAGTCTCAAAATATTGTGACTTTATTCTCATATTATTATGACTCATATTCTTGTACATCTTCTTGTAACATAATGACTTTATTCTCATAATATTTTGACTTTATTCTTGTATTTTTATGACTTTTCTTGTCATTTTATTGTTATATATATATATATATATATATTTTTTTTTTTTTTTTTTTTTTTGGCGCCAATAGTCCTTCATACTGTCAGGCAACAGGTTGAGTCATAAGCAGACATACCCTTGCTAGCATTCCAGCTAGCTTTATTTGCATCTATAATGAGTAAATTCAAATTCATCGCCAGTTGGCTGGACGTATTATGTTTCTATGGAAATATAAGTCTTAAATCCCATTCATAATTGTCTTAAAAAGTGTTAAAAATCAGTTGTGGGATTTCTCGTTTGTCTTTGGTGAAAAACAAAGCCATTTCTCTCACTAGCGCTAGGCTCTTGCGTATTTTTGGGTTATATTTACCCAGAATGCCCTGTGTTTTAGTCCGCTTCCTGTGTTTGGAGCGATCTCTGGTCTGATTGGCATCTACACTTGCAGAGTTCACTTTTTAGACCAGAGTTTGGATGTTTGGATCGATTACGCATTCACATCTCCCCAAATTAACCAAACTTTCTAGATAAACTGACTGGAGTTTGATTAAAAGGGACTAATTGGTGTGAACACCAACTTTCTCCACTGACTATGGGTTTCAGACTGCATGTGGTAGACATATGACACACTGACTGGTCAGAGTGATGTTTCCTGTTTGGTTCTTTGGAAATGCCTTCTGTCTTTGTCAGGAAGTGGGTTAATAATAGAGACAGACACCGAGCCACCCGCTTTAAGACTCTTGTACATGGATTTTCTGATCAGGGTTTTATTATAAATAGTTTCCTGTTTGTGTCAGACGTGGGTGTGTGTGTCATGTTTTTGGAGAGTGTGTGGTTTAACCTCTGTGACAAAGACGAACAGACTGCATGCAAAGTGGCCACCTGGCTGCATTGGTAGGACAAACCGAGGACTTGTGCTCATAGTCAAAACAATTTTACTGTGAAACTATTTTGACGCCATGTTTCTACCTCTTGCCATCTTTCCCTCTTTTTGTCCCCCCTTCTTTACATTCTTGTGCTTCAGTCCTTTTCTTTCTTTCCTTCAATACTTTCTTATTTTACACCTTGGCTGTTTTTTTGTTGTTTTTTTCAATTTCCAGCTCCAAATCTCAGCAGTTTGTCTGATGTGGTTTTAGTGTTTTGCAGGCGGTAGATGGAAAAGTAGGAATGGGGAAATGGAAGTGTGATGTGGTAACCAGAAGGTCATAAGTCTGACTTTGCTGAAGCAGCAAACTGCTCATGAGGTTTCTGTTTTTACACATTATGTCATTGGTGAAGATCTTATTTTTTCAAAAGAATCATTTTTACTTGCAGATGTTTGTTCTTGTTTGGGATTGTCTAGTTTTTCTGATTTACACAAGTTGACAATTGGACAAAAGTGCTCAAATAACCACTAATATTTGGTTAATGTCCATCTCTAGTTATAGAGACTCTGCTATCATTGTGGCTGGTGTGGTAAAGTTCACGAAAGTGCTTGGTTTCCTGGCACTGACATCACTTTCAGTCCAGACATTTTCAATACGACCATCCCTGAAGCTTGATGTTTGCCTGCTTTACCAAAACAAACCGATTTTGGTGCTCATTTGGGATAACTGCTCTAAAATCCTACTATCACCATGTGTTATAGTTTTTACTGTATGTCTGAAATCCTCATTTTGACTTTTCTAAAGTTACAGTGGAAGTCCACCTATTAGCGGTTCAGTTTCTGTGATTTTTCTGTGAAATGTATCTCGCAGTTATTCGTAGAACTTTAACATATTTTTGGAGTGGCGAAACCTGAAACTGCTGCTGCGCAAGTTACTCAGCAGGTTGTTGCTAGGTAACCAAAGAATGAGAGTTGCTTGGTAACCAGTGAGTGAGGGAGTTAGTTGATGCCACCAATTTTGCTTAGCTAGCTGCGAGAGGTTGAGCAGCTAGTCCATCCTCTACCTAAAACTCCCAGAATGCTGTGCGGTTTTAGATTGGAGTTAAGTGAAATGATTGAATATTCAATCAAATAAAATATCTATTGATATTGATGTGTCGATTGTGATATACGTTGTTGTTAATTTATTGTCCAGTCCTGATATTGGATCCAAAATCAAACATACTTTCTTGATCCCAAAGGAAACATAAGTGATAACAGCAAAGCAACCGTTGTTTAGGACGGTGGTTTCCTAGCTACAGGCTAATTTACAAACCCAGTCCTTGGTTGGAAATTTCAAAAAGACAGCAAAATTGTTTCAAAATGCTGGACGGATTTATCGGCTGCCGATGATGCAGGCTATACCTGTTTGATTCTGGTTTCCCAGTGTAATTAATGCAAGTTTTTTACTTGTCTGAGTGTGATAAATGTGTATTTCTTTAGTTTTTCTGCTCATCTTATTTGCCATTAGCTTTTTTCATCCCTCCTCCGTCTCTTTCTGCAATGTGGGCTGTTTTTATTGTGCCCTGCGGCTCTCTGCTGACCATTCAGACCCATCCATC
Organism: Poecilia latipinna; assembly: GCF_001443285.1. Taxonomy (NCBI): domain Eukaryota; kingdom Metazoa; phylum Chordata; class Actinopteri; order Cyprinodontiformes; family Poeciliidae; genus Poecilia; species Poecilia latipinna. The sequence goes on along the minus strand of NW_015112642.1, from coordinate 615,070 downwards.
CTTTCAGCCGACCAGAGTTGGTTTGGTCCAAGCTGAATCGTGGAACTAAGTTGTGACCTAAATGGTTCAGTGGTAATCAGCAGAGAGAAAATCCTTAATAAAATGCACAACTCTATGTTTAATGGCTGTTTTCTTTTTTGTTGAACCAATTACTGAGTCATTTGGTTGGGGTTAATGAGCTTGCTCCATGTCCAAACGTCCCCTTTGTGTCCTTGTTGACACATTTTTAATGGCTTCAGGTTGAGCTGGACCTTATGGCCTTTCACCGAGCCACCATCTGCCTTGGAGAGGCGACTCCGAGAACAGACTCCTGAGTTGGCGTGTCACATTCAGGACAAGGTTGAACTGAAGTCGTTTTATCTTCAGAGTAACTTTTCTCTACCTCACCCCTCAGGCAGATTGTGTGGGTGTCCACATTCCCACAGTGTGAGGTAGGGATGATGTGTGGCTTTTATTTCCGCCTCTGTGCTTCAGGCAGCGTTGGTCCAGGGACAGCTCTGGTCTGCTTAAATGTTCAGGGAAAAGCACACAAAGTAAACCTAAAGCAAATAAATGATAGTTATAAATCCTAAAAAAAAAAAAGGAAACAGGAAAGTGGGTCAGGTTCATCAAGAAATGAAGTAATAGAGAAATTATGTTAAAATAAAATAGATACAGTAGATGTAAAATAAAATTAGATGCACTTAAATCTTTGCGGTCATGGCCTACTTGAAAATAAATTTTTAAAGCAAAATAGTTATACTGTTATAATCTGATGATAATGGCTGCCATAATTAACATGCTTCCCATTTTACAACACAATTTTGAATAAATTTGAAAAAATATCCAAATTTCTGACCCTAGTCAGGGGATACATAAATTTCAAAATCTGAGTTACACCACAAACAGATTCCTTCTCTTGATCAAATTGTTTAGAAAATATTATATTAATGAGTTTATAAAAATATATAAGCATTTTTTTATTGTCTGAAAAAAATGATATAAAATTTTTTATGTATTATTATTTATATGGTTGTTTTATTCAAAATAAGTATGACTAAGCAAGGTGGTGAATGACGTCAACTAACTTCACTCTAGACAATATGGCTGAAAAACTTATCACGCCGTAAGTGTTTCATATCAGTTGATAACGATAATTATTGATTTGCTTCATGTTTTAAGTATCTAAGATGCTTAAAACATAACCACGGCATTATTGTTTATTTTAAAGCAGTTATGAGGCACAATGGTGGAAGCTTAAACTGCTGCTGCGCCACTTACTCAACAGGTTGTTGCTAGGTAACCAAAGAAGGAGAGAGTTGCTAGGTAACCAAAGAAGGAGAGAGTTGCTAGGAAACCAAAGAATGAGAGAGTTGAGAGTCTTTTCTCTGCCTACATCGCCCAAAATGCTGTACGATTCTGGATCAGAGTTCAGTGAATTTTCGATATATTGAATATTCTATCAGACATATTATCTGTTGATATTGATCACATGTCTATTACAATTTGCATTGTTATTGATTTATTGTCCAGACGTTCTCTGGTAGGTCACCCTTCAGTTTTCTGGAGGTAGATGATCACTAACTGGCTTGTCCAACACTTAGCCACCTCCTAAACACGTCTGTCTTGTAATCTCATTACATGGCTTCCCTCACAGCCTGGCGGACGGGGAATATTTGACATCCATGTCGATAAAGCGGCTCTCTGCTCACTTACCCCCCAACCACCCATCCTTTCAGTCGGGATCGATGGCTCACGTGGGGCTCCGCGACCTTTTAGCCTTACATCTCTTCTGACTCTTCTTCTGTCCGTAATCTCAGCAGATCTCTGCAGAAGGATTCCTCAGCAGCGCTGGGAAGTTTTTATTTGAACAACATGTTGCAGAATTCCAGACATTCCTGGACTTTTTTGTGTTCCTGAGTGCGATTCCCTCTGGAAAAGTCAGAGCGCGTGAACGTGTTCAACATCTGTGCAAATCCAGGCCCAGATCAACAGCAGAAACGTGAAGTGTTTTTATTGCAAAATGTTCTGACATGTTTGACTGTTCTGGGCAGACTTGGTTTATTTTTCACATATTTTCTCACATTAAATCAAAGTTAGCTGTATTTTGTTGAGACTTTATGTGATGGACATAAAGTAGTTCATCATTATGAACTGGAAAGAAAAATATGATTTTTGAATTGTTTGTAAATTAAAAAAAAAATGAAAGTGTTTGCTTATTCAGCCCTCCAGAGTCTGACTTTTATTTATTTTTCTCCATTTTATTTGTTGAAAAGCCTACGCTCAGTCAAATTCAAAAATACTTTATTGATCCCAAAGGGAAATTAAATAAGAATTAATACAATTAAAGAAACTAAATAAGTCAGATTGAATGGAGAGCCTCTCTGAACTAGAGCTGATGATTAGTAATAATTTACTCTGATCTTTAATTGGTAGATTTTTCATTGAACCACTTCAGCTTATTTATCTCATAAATAAGCTTTACATTAAAAGATGCAAACAATATAATTCCTTTTTAAATAAAATATGATCTTGATTGATTTTTTTTAGATGAACAGATTCATAATTGGATAGTAAAAGGTGGTTAATATAAGATTTTTATTTTATTTTTTACAGACAAAGACAAATTTATACAACTTAAGGAATTGCATAAAATTGTTTTTTTCCCATAAATGCAATCTTTTAATCTTTTTTTTTTGCATCTATAACATCCCGTTAATGACTAATTTATTACTAAATTAGTTGACGATTATTTCCATAATTGATTAATCGCGATTAATCGGGTTAATTGTTGCAGCACTAGTCAATTGCCACATATTTTCAATCTGCTTTAGCTCTGGACTTTGACTGGGACAGCTCCAGTGCTCATGTCCTGGCATACTTTTAAGGTTTTTATTTTCAAAAAATAAAGAATAAAACTCAAACATACATTGAGTCTCAAAATGTGGAGAATACTAACGTATATGTAGGTTTTTGTTTGAGTGTTTTCACATTTCTGCTCCTTCTTGGCCCTTGAACTCGTCCTCAGGGAAATCGTCTTCAGTCTCCGTCCAACAGGTCCGTCCTGACAGGGAAGCATTGACTTTAAAAACATGGCTGCACATGGCTGTTATCTCGCCAAACTGGATGGGTGACAGCCGGCGGTGGCTGCCGCTCCCTTTCATTTCGCTGAACTTCATTAGCCAATGGATTTTTGAGAAACTTTTCATTCTCCCACGCTGCGTTTTACTGCTAGCTGCTTTCACGCAGCTGCTTGGTTGTCTTGCTTTAGCTCCCAGCTACATGCTTCCTGCGAATTGCATTCCTCTGCACACTTCCACTGCTTCCTGGATACCATGTAGCCTCTCTTACTCTGTCATTACTCTGATCTGAAATATGAGACAAAGTGCCGCAGGAGCACCGAAGCTCTCCAGACTTCACCTCACTTCCTGCCTCTCTTGTGCTGCTTTTGGCTCTGATCAACACACACTTTGTTTTGTTTTTCTTTGCAGATGTCTCATTCCGCACTGACTCATTTGCTTCACTCCTGACATCGTTCTGTCGAGATGCAAAGCTGGTTAGTCAGGGGATTTGTGCACAGAGTGGCGAATAGGCAACTAGGAAGCAATCAAGTGTCGCATCTGTCCTCTTGACGCCCACAGCTGACCCTGCTTCACATTCGCAAAACCAGATTAGAGCAGGAATACAAAATGCATATCTGCTTCTGTTTTATTTGGGTTGCAGCTTCAGATTTATTACAGAACCTTAGATATCGTCTTCTAGGGTTCCACCCAGAAAACCTGATGAGCCCGGTGGAATGGGGCGAACTTTCACTTTCCACATGCTAACTGGATTTGGAGTGTTTTCACACCTGACAGTACGGTATACCGGACTGTCGGACAAAAATTGCAACATTTGTTACATTTTTAGCTGTTGTGGTTTGCTTTCACACTGCAATGTGTCAAATGAACTAAACCCTTTGAAAAACCTGTTCCCCTCCTCGCCTGTGGTGGCGCTACACCAAGAACTACAAAAGGAAGTGACACAAAAACCTCAAGAAGACACTGAGTGCAACTTCCTTCTTCACAAAAAGTAAACAAAAATGGGGAAGTGTCAGATTTTACCAGTGGGAGGAAAAAAGACCACGACCCATTTCTGCTGCTAGTACTAGATTTGAATGTTTGTTTTGGTTGTATTTACCCAGAATGCCCTGCGCTATAGTCCACTTCCTGTTTTTGTAGCGGTCTCTGGTACGCTTGGCGTTCAAACCGCTCCAGAGTTCACTTCAACCAAACAGAGACCGATGTTTTCAGGCGGACCAGAGTTTGGTTTTTTTCAGTTTGATCACACTTTCCCAAATGAAGGGGTGAACCAGACTTTCTAAAAGAAATACATGACATAATAAGTCAGTACCGGTTCAAACCACAATCACAATAAAAGAAGGTAAAGTTAAACATCAAAAGCCCTTTCAATTAGATGTGGAAGTCTTGGATTTTTTGCAATTTCTCTAAGCAAATCTCATGCGCATTCACAGTCGTGGAATGTCATATAAAGCTCTAACACTTAGAAAATCAAATAAACATGACAAATTTTTATTATTTCTGCTTCAAGTCTGTTTAATCCCTTTTCACAGAGAGACGATTGTTTCTGCAATATAAAAAGATCTGTAATCTGTATTGGAGAAAATAAACATGATCTCAGTGAACCGTTTAGGGAATCTGCTCCGGTCACCAGCGTAGATATTCCCACCAGGATGTAGCTTTGTTTTGACGTCTTAATCTGCTCCCATCCAGCTGTTACAGCATCTAGTGGCAGCAGGAGGTGTGCGCATGTAGATTATGTGATTTCAACATGATGAGGAATCTCCTCTCCTTTCTAAAGTTATTGCTCAACACGTCTGGTTCCCACCAAACGGACGCGGTCAGCTCTCCAATCTATGGATTGATTCTGGATTGGTGGCTGAATCATTAACAACTCCGGCTATTTTCTTACTTTCCCCGTCTCTTCTTCTCGTGACCAAATGTTCCTTTTCTTCCTGTTCTGCCCCCTAACCACCACTACTAGCTCTAGTAATCTACTCTTCAGCCACTGCTGGACCCGCCCACCTCCTGCTTCAGCAGCCTGCTATCAAAGCCCAGTGTTCCCCCTCCAGGCACGGCTCTTTGGACTGAGCGAGCAGCAGAGGACCGGCTACAAAGCAACCAAACGTCACCGCTCAGTTGGAGCCTGGCTTTTAGCTTTCGTCCAGTTCAAAGAAAGATGTCTCAAAATTCTCACCATGCACTACACCAGGTGTGCACAAAGTCGGTCCTCAAGGGCCGGCATCCTACATGTTTTAGTTCTCTCCCTGGTGGTAGAGCTGAGAATGTTGTGGTAGCAACAACATTCTCAGCTTGTCAATGTTCTCCTTAGGCTTCTAACGGTAAATGCACCTGGATCATTCCCCAGGTGCATTAACTTTTATTGAATTTCTTTTAAAATAATTTTAAACATCCATCCATTTTCTTTACCCCCTTGTCCCTTAGTGGGGTCGGGAGGGTTGCTGGTGCCTAACGTTCCAGGCGAGAGGCGGGATACACACACGCACAGGGAGAACATGCAAACTCCATGCAGAAAGACCGGGGCCGGGAATTGAACCCAGAACCTTCTTGCTGCAAGGCAACAGCCCTACCAACTGCGCCACAGTTGCTTTTGTACCATCATAAATGAAACACTCGAGATAAAAATTTGATCGATTTTAAAAAATACGGGGCTGCAGCTTTGGGTCAAATGTAAGACCCATCCCATATTTGGAACTGGTGCAATTGCACTCCGGAACTGAAGGGGGTGCTATTTCCCATACTAGTAGAAATATCTCACTTTTTTTTTCTTTTGAAGTCTTTATTACAGGTCATTGTTGAAATATTTTAAATGTTAAGCACAAAATGTTTATAATTTACTGTTAAAAATCTGGTTAAAAAAAATTTTTTTTTTTAGTTTTGATGCTGCTAGCGTACCTTTCTTGTACGCTAACCTGGCCTTTTACTTAAGAATTAACATTTTAACGTGAAATGTCTTCTTTCTTTGTCTCTTTTTATGATACAATTCAAATTCAAAAGTACTTTATTGACCCCAAAGGGAAATTAAATGTAATATTTTTCTTTTTTGTTAGATATATTATTTTGCTAACTATTCTTGATTTACGATGCTGTTAGTGTACATTTACTCAGTTAAATAGTTTGCACTTCAAAAGAAGATCATCCTATAATTAAAATCTCTATGAGCTTGAACATTTTCCAGATGTTAATTTAAAACAGATGAGCTGTGTTTTGTTGGAAACATGATGGATGGCTAACAATCTGACTGCTAGCCATGCAAAAGTTTTATTGCTTTGTTTTAATCCTTTTGGCTTTTTATAACTATAACTTGCTACTTTTTGCAGTGCATTTTAAAGACAAAACGAATATTAAACTTGGCCTCTATTCTGGAAATAAGTTACTGGATTGGATGCAAGGTTCGGTTGAACATTTGCAGGATGTTTCATCTAAATGCCTTCAAAAGAAGAGTGGCATGTGTGGAATGAGAGCCTGAGAGACAGCTGCATGCTTTTTATGAACTGCTGACCTCATGTGGCTCCAAAACCACATATGAGCTCCAAGAGTGTAATAATATTAGGAGTAAATTGGTTTATTTCCCCCATCTTTAACCACTGCTTTGTCTTGTTTTTGTGTCAGGCCCAGGACAAGAGGAAAGCCCTGGAGGAGACCAAAGCCTACACCACCCAGTCCCTGGCCAGCGTGGCCTACCAGATCAATGCCTTAGCCAACAACGTCCTGCAGCTGCTGGACATCCAGGCCTCGCAGCTGCGCCGCATGGAGTCCTCCATCAACCACATCTCTCAGGTCAGAAAACGCGCTGCAGGCCAAACAGCTGGGCGTTTGGGTTTTACCACCTCTCACAACGCTGTTTTTAAAATGGCCGTCTGAACGAGACACGGTTCCTCTTACTGCGGCGTCGTTTCTAATCGAGGTCTGTCTGGTGTTGTAATTATCTTAGAGGAGATGGTGGTCTGTTGTTTCTTTTTCTGGCTCTGATTTTAACATTCTGCAGCTCTAAAAGATACTCATTTACAATAATCAGGCGTTTGGTGTAGAGTTATATGTAATGACTGAACGTGTGAACATTCACGAAAACTGTCTGAGTTTGAGGATCTGGGTTTTTTAGAATATATTTCTTGGTTCATTCAGTCAGATTATCAGGCAATTTATGATGAAGGGTTGCAAACACTGAAGACATGACCAAATTAGAGATAATATTTATATCAGTTTTGGTTCTGATTTTGAAAAAAAATCCTAGATTTGGTACCAATCCATAAGGGTGGATCTATTCAGTCTAATTCTATGCTTCATTATTTATTTTACATTACATTTAGAAGTTCTAATTGCAATTTTTAAAACATTTAAAAGGAGGTTTATTGATGAAAACTATTCTTTTTGTCGTTTTCTTAACTATTTTCACATTGGCTGACTGAGCAGTTGAAAGTTGTTTTACATGTTTGACCAAACTTGTGAAGCTCCTGGTGCATTTAAATGTGCTGTAACGGTGCAAAGTTATCAAATAAGTTAGTAATTCACTACATTTATGTCTGTTTTTATAAAAAAAAGGAACCCTTTAAGTCAATTTAGCCCAGTTTCTTTTTGTATTGGTTGAGACTAAACCTCTAATATCTGTACTGGTATCGCGAAAGGAAAAATTATCAGAAATTTCTGATCCATTTTAATTGAACTGTATTTCACTTGTCTTGAAAATTTGGTTCATTTGGGGAGGTGTGAATGCTAAGCGAACTGAAAACCCCCCAAAAGCAGGAAGGGGACGTCAGCACAGAGCATTCTGGGTAAATGGACCCAAAACAAACTGCCTTGTTAAAATCTGATGCTGCTCCATTTTTGTGTACATTTTGTGAAGACGAACGTTGCGCTCTTCTGTCATTTTCTTCAGTAGTTCTCAGTGCAGCGCCACCACAGGCGAGGAGGGGAACAGATTTGTCAAAAGGTTTGTTTTGTTTGACACAGTGCTGTGTGGAAGCAGCTGAAAATGTAACAAATGTTGCAGTTTTGGATCAAGGTCACTGTAAGGTCATTTTCTGCTCTCGTCTCCATGACAACTGCTTGATCCACATTGGGGTAAAGACGGTTTTAACAGGAGAACTCCCAGCTTAGTTTACATTCTTGGACTTTTGCCTCCACTGGCTGACATGAATGGGAAATTCCTTCGCTATATTTAAACCCAGTCTTGTGTCCTTTGTGGGTCTCGTAAAGTGTTAAATATAAACTCGAAGTATCTCACCGGTCCGCTGAAGGTTTTCTTACTTTTAGCAGCTAATATCTGAGTGAAAACTTGTTCTTTCTCCACCTTGTTTCTGGATTTGCTTCAGGCTGTGAGATTTACAGGATGTGGGGGTGTTACAACTCTGAAGTGGATCATTATTTAGTTTCCTTTTTACTGCTGATGGAAATTAAATTAGCGGAAAGCCTCAAAACCAGGGTTGAAGTGTTTCCTGGAGCTCTTAGTTTTTGTTTAATCAGCTGAATTAAAAATAAATGACCAGAACTAGAAACTACCATTTTTCTGTTAAACATGACAAATTGTTCTCAGAAAACCATTTGCAGATTTTTTTTATTTTGTAGTTCTTATCTAAGATGTTCTAAAGAAAATGCAGCTTTGAAAGCTGAAATACTTTGGCTCATTGCTACTTGTCACACTATTGGCTGGTATTTTCAAAGCAGCCAATCCAGGAGCGCCTTTCTTTTTCCTTGGTGCTGATTGGCTGAACCTCCAAAAACAGAGGCAGGTAGTCTCTGTAGTGCTAAGATGGTTTCTGCTGTGTGTTTGAATGAATATTAAGCTATAATTAAAATAGTTACAAGCATTTTTGAGGGTGTTTCAAGAAGCTTGTATATTTTATCTATTCACAAGAGGTTCTATAAATACCAGGGTACGTCGGATATCTTAAGATGTTAGCCAGGACAAACTTGTGCCGCTGAATTTAGAGATGTTGATAGTTGCTACCTTCAGTAATGCTAACATTTCTAATATAAAATGCTAAATATGGTTTAAAATGTCACCTTTTTTATCTTTTAAATCCTGTTGTACAGCAACTCCTCTCACTGATGGTAGATAGAGGCTTTATCTACCCAACTGTCAGTCCGTCCAATATCTGTCCATCTATCCAACTGTCCATCCAAAAGTCTGTCCATCCATTGAGATGTCTCTGATTGTCCATCCATCCATCCATCCATCCATCCATCCATCCATCCATCCATCCATCCATCCATCCATCCATCCATCCATCCATCCATCCATCCATCAACAGTTGGATGGACCCAACTGTCCATCTTTTTGTCTGTCCATTCACTGAACCTTCTATCAGTCCATCCATAAATCCAACTGTCCATCTGTCTGTCCATCCATCCGTCCATTCGTCCTACATTGAGTTGTCTTCATTCAGCAGCAGCATCCACCAACCTTGGTTCCTGTGTCCGTTTGTCCGTTCTTTATCACCCATATTTAGGTCCTCAAGTAAATGTGTCAATTATTCATCCATTCATCCATTTTCCTGTCAATCTAATTATCAGTCCATTTATCCATTTGTATATCCTCCTATTTGTTGTTCATCCATAGGTCTGTCCGTCAGTCTGTCATGGTAATTATGTTTGACACAGTGTGACAAACAGATTTTGATTCATCTGATATATTTGTAAAGAGAATCCACACGTTTGCACCCACAGCTGCAGTGCAAAGCATGCATACGCCTGCAGACGCGTGTTTGAGGTGTTAGTTTTGTTGCCACCTTCCCTCCTGTTGTTGCCCCTCAGAGTCTCTGCAGCTCTGAGGCAGGAAGTGATGCGAGCTGCGTGGCGCGGCCAGCGGGGCTTCCACCTTGCGCTGCGTGTGAAGTGGCTGCTAAGAGGCTGCGAACAGGGAGCTCTTTGTCGCGCTCTGGACTGAGAGGGAAGACGGGATGTTTGGTGTTTGAACAGCGGTTTCCCCATTTCCTGCTGCCTCTCTCACCGCGTTTGTGTTCAGAAACAGTCAAACCCACAGACGTGCTGCCGTCCGTCCATGACCGGCTTTCGTCTGTTGGTGATCAAATAATGAGCTGTAGAGATTCAGCTAGTCAAAAACAAAACTATTGAAGTTTGGGTCGGGTTTAATCTTTTGTTTATTTTACTCCTTGGTCAAAAGTGTTAATGAGTCTTTTTGACCCAAACTGTCACTTTTAGGTGACAGAATATGTTATTTTATGGTACAGAAACGAACAAGAACCACCAAAACCGAAGCTGATCATAAACTCCATGCTCCGATCCCAGTGATGTCTAACTGAGCAGGAAGACTTTACATTTTTTAAATGTAGATAACTTGCATTTTTGCATTAAAAGACAACAGATGAGTTGGAATATATGAAAAATAAAAATGGTGCAGAAAAACAGATTCAACTTTCTTGTGTCTGTCCTTCCTTCCTTTCCTTTTTCATGCCTTTCCTTCCTTCCTTCCTTACGTCTTTGTTCCTTCTGTCCTCTTCTTTTCTCATCTTTCCTTCATTTGTTCTTTCCTTTCCTCCTTTCATCATCCCTCCTTTTCTCATCTATTCTCCATTTGCTCTTTTCCTCACTTTATTCCTTCCTCATGCATTTTCTTTTTCCCTTCCTTCTTTCCTTCCTTCCTTCCTTGATCATTTCCTATCTGCCTCAGTAACATTTCATTGTTTTATATTTTAAAATGTGGGAGTTTTAATGTTTTTTTTTGTTTTGCTTTGTTTCTTACAAAACAAAACAAATCTCCATCGCTGAAAGAAACATCCTAGAAAATAAATTTTTCACCATGAACGTTTACAAGTGAAATGTAAAACTTTATCAGATTTAATTGTTTGAAATATTCAAAGTAAGAAGCGATTCAACGATTTCTGGCTGTTTCATCCAGAACAGCACAAGGTTTTCATCAGCGCTGATCCATTTGGGACGCTGTAAATCTCTGCCGGTTGCATTTGGATCTGGCCGGTGTTCGTATTGAACTCTGTGACCGGAGCGATGGAACAACAGGATGAATGCAGAAAACAGCTGACAAACACACACACACACACACCTCTCCACTGGTTTGTTCCCACAGCCATGAGGTTTCCAGTCTGCTGTTTGTTTCTGCAGCGTTGTAACAGAAACACACACATGCAGCAGAGCCGCTCGTTAAAGCTGCGCCTGTTTGCTGCAGCAATGACTTCCTGACCTCCTCTTGAGGAAAAAATGGCGGCTGCCCGAACAGGATGTGGAGCGTTGCGGCGTTTTCAGAGTGTGTGTGTTGCTCCCTGTGTTTCCTGATGTTTCCTTGACTTGTTGGCTGTTTTGGACTCTCTCTCTTCCTGTGACTCGTCTTTCTTGCATCGGCTTATGAAAGTAACGTGTCGCTGTGATCCGATCTTTTTGGCTTGTCTTGGTTCATCTGGATTTGGCAAGAAGCTGGGAAAACTGGAAACTGTGGGAAAATCTCTTCTTCTAAACCAAAATGGAGGAGTTGTTTGCAGGGCATTACATCGCCAGTGCGCACTGGATTGTAAGGACCAACCTAAAGGAGGTCCCCAAGATGTGATAAAAACAAGAACACACACACCCTCACACTCTCCATCTGTCCAATATGAGTAAAGGTTACAAAGCGACTGACTCATCACCCAGTTGATCTGAGTCTACTCAGTCATTATTTCCTCCTCTTCCTCATCATCATCACCAGCACATTCTTCACCACTTAGCAAACCCAACACTGCTTCTTGGTGAAACTCTGATTGGGTTATTTAAACTCAGATGTTTGAGTTTTTATCTTTGTTTTTGTTTGGCTCTAGGCCTGAGATTAATTGATTGTTACATCAGAGTTTGTACGCAGACTTTAGGACAGGAGGCTGCATTGGCCGAAGCCCAAAGTGAGATTGGGAAAAGTCAGCCAAGGTGTCTCATGTTTGCTGCGTAAGCAAGCAAAGCCCTGACCTTGGCAGCTTTCCTCCCTCTCAAAGTTCGTGTCTTTCTGCCATGTTTGGAGCAGAGATCATCTCTCCAGGGTTTCACGCCTCCAGCATGCTCAGTGTAGCACAAAAAGCTGTGTGACGTTACAGATGAGAGCTTCAGATGACGCCTTAGCTGCAGTCAAACAGACTCTTGGCAGCCATCTTGGCCAAGTACAGAGAGGAAAGTCTGGAAATCGTGAGAAGCTGAGGACAGGTGTAATTTAAAGTTTACGGTTCAAATCTGAGATAATTTACTGGCAGGTTTGTCCTCAAGGTTTCTGTCCTACCCTGAAAATGAGCTTCCACTTTCCATAAAGCATTTTAAATCTGCTGGAACCAGAAGCTAGTCGAAGTGTGTGGTGTGATAAAACTTACAATACATTCCATATTAAATATGTCACACATTTTTACTTCAATTTGGGTCTGAACTGCTTCTAAAAACAGTCCAACCACTTGTTTTTTTTTTGGCAAAAAGTTGAGTTTTTTGGTGTCTGGAAAACGAGCAGTTTCAAAAACTTCCCGATTAAATCACATTGTGCTGTTTACCTTGCAACCCCAGCGTAGCTCCAGCACATTTGGTCAGCTGGTTTTATTGTAGTTTGCACTGTACAATGGCTACTGAGGAAAACCAGTGTTTTGATGTTGATTTGCCAATAAAATACTTTGTTGGTAAGTGGTGTAGCAAGAAACCACTTGCTGCACTTCAAAAACACAAAACCTTACGAAGCAATTTTGGTCCAGTTTCTAGTGAAAATATCTTACAAACTAACTTGTTTAAAGTAAATAATTCCTTATTATTGATGAAAAAGTACTTGTTCCATTGGCGGATAAATGTTTATAAAATAGAAAGAAGTCTTGTTAGTTAATCTGCCAATGGAACAAGTACATTTTCATCAATAAGGAAATATTTACTTAAGACAAGCCTCTATATTTTACTGAAAAGTGACTTTTAAGTTAGTTTTGTCTTATTTCAAATTTTCTAAGAAATTCGTTCTAGAAACTAGACCAAAAATACTTGGTAAGATTTTGTCTTTTTGCAGGGATTCTCACGTGTGAGTGTAAACTGGCCAGTAGCAGTTTATTGGGTTTGGTTGAAGTGAACTCTGGTGCGGTTTGAATGCATATGGGAACACCAAGTGGACCAGAAGCGGCTCCAAAATCAGGAATTGGACTACAGCGCAGAGCATTCTGGGTAAATTCAACCAAAACAAACGTGCAAGTTTAACGCTATTGGGAGAAATGGCTCATTGTCTTTTTCTAAAGACAAAAGAGAAATCCTTTAGAGGTTTTCTTGTTGTTTTCTTCAGTGGTTCTTGGTGCAGCGCCACCACAGGCAAGGAGGGGAACTGGTTTTTCAATTAGTTTGGTTTGTCTTTTCTCAGTCCAATGTGAAGCTGAACTGCACCAGCTGAAAATGTAACAAATGTTGCAATAGTCCAGATGGTTTGTCCAAAGTGAAAGCTAAGAAGTTTGAGACACTCCCAATCTATTTCAGCTGAGTTTGAGTTTTGAAAAACCTTTTTTGTTCCACTAAACAATTTTGTGCTGCTTTGTGTTGGTTACGAACACAAAGCACATAAAATCAGAATAAAATTCGTTGAAGTTTGTGGTTGTAATATGACTAAATGTGGGAAAGTAGTAGTAATATTAATAGCTTTATCATTAGTTATATTTACCAGAAGCTTTTTGAGGAAGATATTTTCTCCTCTGACCTCAACCCCTCCCACTGGTTTAGTTTCCAGTATTATTATTGGCCGTCTCTCCGGACTGACACCTTTTAAGCATCTTTGCTGACATCTTTAAGCCCGTCCATCTGGGCCGCCCAGAACACAACAATATTGTGATATGTTTCAGTTCGGTTTTTGTTTCTCAGAAGAGTGGAGACACATGTAACAGTTTCTGTCAGGAAGCAGGAAACCTAATTATAGTTTGTGTTTCGGTCCATTCATAGGTCATCATTCAGAGTCAGAATGCCTTCAATCTGCAGGAGTTTCACCTTTAAATCATGCTTTACGTCAGATTTTCTTTGCTTAGGTTTTGTTTTTACAGTGTGTAGTTTGATTTCTATTTTACAACATTTAATTTACATTTGGAATCGGTAAAGTGTTTTTCAGTTTAATTTGAATTAAGGAGGCATTCCAGTCACTTAAAATTAATTTTCCACTTCAAAACATTTAATGTTGATGAAGAAACCTCCTTATAGGCGTTTGAACATTTTTACAGTGCTCTAAAACTGAAGTCATGTGCGAAATAATCTCAAAAAAAGATGATCTAATTATTTTAATTCTTAGAATTTATTTAATTTCTGAAAATGTATGTAAATTCTGGGAATTTATTTTAATTTGTTTGTCTTTAATTCTGGATGTTTGTATATTTTATTTTTATTCTGGAATTATTTATTTATTCATTCATTCTTATTTTAATTTGTAGTATTTATTTATTTTTATTATTTTTACTTCTGGATATTTACTTATGTGTTGACGTATATAATTATTTAGCCATTTATTTTAATTGTAGGTATTTATTTATTTGTCTTTAATTTTGGATATTTATTTTTTTCATTTATCCATTTATTTATTTTAATTCTTATTAATTTATCCATTTTATTTAATTATGGGTTTATATCTCTATAAAAGAACTTGTTTAATTTTAACTCTGGGAATTCTGCTACTTCCTAATAATTATTTGATTCCCCAAAAGGGAGTGAAAATGTGGGTGGCATTAAGAAGACATTTTCCTCTTATTATAAGTGAAATAATCTGTCAGTTCAAGTCAATATTTAGGAATTATGGACTTAAAACAAGCTCTTATATCTTGCTAAAATTTCTTGTAAGTTAGTTTTGTAGTATTTGAAATGTATCATGATATTTGAAACGATACCAAAATTCATAGTAAGATTTTCTGTTTTTGCAGTGAACGGGGTTCCTATGCATGAGAAGTTTGGAAAAGTGGTAATTTTCTAAAATGACCTTTTGAATCCTCTCCAGACATATTACAGCACGTCTCCTTGTTGGATACTTTGGTGTTGATGCTTAAATTTTAAAAATAGCCTCCAGTTTGTTAGATTAGAAGCAGCCAGATTTCCTTAAACATGATGGAAACAGTCTGGTTCTTGTAACCACTGACAACACAAAAACCAGCCAGGCGCTGACTCACTCGTTTCCCAAACTGATGAAGTCCAGAGATCTTCTTAATCCTTGCTCATGACTAAAGATGAATTGTACCACTTAAAGGTGTGGTGTACTTCTGCTGGGCACGGGATCAGATTCAGAAGTTTGAACTTTAAAACTGGAAAGTCTGTATCTGGTGAGTAAAAAAAGAAAAAAAAACCCACCAGAGCCAGAATGTTGTGGAAAACTGGCAGCCATTCTCGAACATATGCGTGTCATTCATTGACCTCACATGTGAATCATCTGGCTTTAAAGGTTCAGCTTCTTTCCCTAAGAGTTGGACTCCTGAACTACATGGCTGAAAAACTTATCACGATATAAGCGTTTCACATCAGTCAATATCGATAACCATTTATTAGTTTTAAATATCTGAAGTGCTGTGTAACTTTCCATGTTTTATCCACACTTTTAGCTCCACGCTGTTTGTTTTTAAGCAGTTGCGAGGCGGAACCTTAAACTGCTGCTGCGCCAGTTACCCAGCAGCTTGTTGCTAGGTAACCAAAGAATGACTGAGTTGCTAGGTAACCAACGAACAAGTGGGCTAGTTGATTCATCAACTTTGTTTAGCTAGCTTTAAGAGGTGGAGCAACTAAAGTTTTTCCTCTGCCTACATCCCCCAGAATGCTGTGCGGTTCTGGATCAGAGTATATATGGAATATTCTATCAGATGTATTTTGCTATTGACCACGTGCCTATTGCCATATATATATATTTTATTGATTTATTGTCCAGCCCTACTTCTGTGTGATTTAAAATGTTCTGGTTTATTTATTACGTTTGCATCTATTTAGCTCTGTTCAGACGTTCGGTGGATTCTGATGCAGGTTCAAAGGAATCTTGTGTTTGTCATTTTTTTTATTGACCGATCCAATGAGTAACGTCAGGTGGTTCTGTTCGGCTCTGCAGCTGTTTTCTTTGCATGCAGAAAGGAGGCAAGCTGCCTTTTCACTTCCCTCATTCTGCCAGCAGGACTGTTATTTGTCCTGCTGATCAAACCAGATGGCGTCCAGCTTTAGATATAGTCTTTCTGTTTGTTGTGTTTTTAGAAAGAGTTCCCCTCTTTCTGTTAAACTGTCAAAACTGTTGAGTTGCTTTTGATTAATAATAACTGGAACATTTATCAACATATTTTATGTATATTTGCTTGATGATTTTGATTATGACATTTGACAAAATGCAAAGTTTATTCCGTGTTTCATAATTGGTGACTGTATAATGTTTTTATAATGTGAAAAAAAAAACATTAAGTTATTGCCAAAAGTAATCTGTTTTATTTGGTTATTTATTTGTTTTAGTGCTTGGGTTGCTTTTTTAGAAGCAGTTGAGACCCCAATGGAAGTATAATAACGTTTGAAATGTAAATTTTGCATAATGGTTCCCTTTTTAAATATCATTTTCTGTTGGTTTTATGTAATATTAAAATTTTCTGAGATCCTGAATGTCAGATTTTTATTATCTAGAAGCCATGGTCATTGAAATTCTCACGCTGTTTGGATAAATGTAACATTTAATAGAAAACAAGCAGCCTGAGAGATGTAGAAATTGATTTAGTAGGGGGATTTAACTTGGTTATATAAATACAATCTTACCTGAAGCAGTCAATGTTTTATATATGTTATGTATTTTTGTTCTTTTTGCATATTTGACCAAATATTGGTCTATTTTCCTGTTTATTTTTGGCTCAGTTGTTTCCCACCTTCAGATAAAATGTCTCTTATCAATATTAAAATGTTTCCCATCTGAATTTGGTGAAAATGACTGTCATTCATTCTCTAATCTGAACGGATGAAAAAGGAGGATTATTTCTCTTGTTTTATTAAAACTCTCTGTGGGAGCAATTACACAGGACCTTCTCTGCCTGTTATGAAATATTAATTGTTCATGTTGGTTTTTCCTGCGGATTTCTGTTTTGCATCTTCCTTCATATGTAGTTATTGTTTAATCTGATTCTATTCACACAAGACTTGAAATCCCACATAAATCACATTGTTGTGGGCATAATTTTAGCCAACCAGAGCGACCCTGATGACCTCATATCTGTGTGTCAAACTTCAGGACAGCGTCTGGAGGAAAAGAGTTGGAGTTCAGTCGATATCCAGATCTTTGAAAGGAATCCTTTGTTGCTGCTTTGTAGCTGGAGTTGTTTTTCTGGTTGGTCTTTTAAAATGAAGGGCACATTTTCCCTACATTTGTTCTGATTAATTGTTTGAGATTCCCACTTTGGCTATACAACTTGTTATAAACTTAATGTGGCTCAAGTCTGGACTGATGAAAAGTTATCTATACGTAGATCTCGTGTGATGTCACACTTCCATGAACTTTGTAGCCGACAGCCATCTTGTAACTGCCATTCCGGTTGCTATGGAGTTGCTATGACGACAATAAATAAGCCACAAGCTGAGAACTAGCTCTCGCCTCGTTCTTATCCAACTTATAAACAATTTAAGTACATTACAACTATTACTTGTTTACAATTTTTGAGTACTCTACCCACCTCTTTGTGATACTAAGATAAACATCTGCAATATTTACTGTAGTTCTTACTGCCAAACTAGCAAAATTAGCTTAGCTAATGTAGTTTTTATCTGCTAGCTTAGACGGACGTGTAGCCTACGTGTTTGTTTGTACATGTACTTACTCTGCCAGGTAAAATAATCAATAACATTGTTGTCGGACACCGCTGACATTATTTTGGGAGGGGACATGACCCTTGTACATTTTCAAAGAACAGTTTTTATATTCCCAAAATAATGCTACGCTACGTTAAATAGATACAGGTCAAGTGCTAGGACCTCTCGGAAAACGGCCGCTCACTTAATTGAGGCTTGGCATAGATATGTGAGATTCTGATGGAAAAACATTTAATTAAACCCTCTTCATCACTTCATCTCATCACTGCTCTACTTCCTCTGCTGTTTCCAGACGGTGGACATACACAAGGAGAAGGTCGCCAGGCGGGAGATCGGGATCCTCACCACCAACAAAAACACAGCGAGGACTCATAAGATCATCGCTCCGACCAACTTGGAGCGGCCCGTCAGGTACATCAGGAAGCCGATTGACTACAATGTTCTGGACGATGTTGGCCACGGGGTGAAGGTGAGCGCTTTCAAGGTTTTCCTTAACTTTACAAACATCTGTGATTTTTTAAAATGTAAGATATCTGCTGGTTCAGGTCTACCACTTCCTTCCTGTTTGTCCCCTTACAGTTTTTTTTTCAGCTTTTGCTTTCTTGTGAAACATAAATGTCTCAGATCATCCAAAAAATTCCAATATCAAAGACTGAAGTCAACCTGGCCAAATGTGAGCAAGTGAGGAATTATGCCTCTAAAAGATTTTATTCAACACAAGATGTAACGTGGCACTTTGTAAAAATGTAGTGAAGTAGAAAGTACAGATACTGACTGTAAAATGTAGTGGAGTAAAAGTTTTAAAAAAACAAAAATGTGCTGGAATTCCTCTTGGGTTGCTAGGTAACGGGCTAGGCTCAGCTTAGGTTGCTAGGTAACGGGCTAGGCTCAGCTTAGGTTGCTAGGTAACAGAATGTGACTTAGCAATTGGAATGTTTTTGAAACGGCTCATTTTCCAGACTCCAAATAACATTTTTTAGGAGCTTGAGCTGTTTTTAGAAGCAGTTGAGACTCAAATGGAAATACAAAAAACATGCAAAATGTTAATTTTGCATATGTCCAATTTAATAAAAAAGAAAAAAAAATTGAAACAAAAAAAAGAAGAAACAAGGGGGATAAAATCTCTCATACCACTATTTCCAAATCTTTACCTCGTTCACACTCTTCTCTCTGTCTCTCTCGTACTTCCTCTTTCATCTCACAAAGCCCCCCCAAACCGCCTGGCCCCCAAGGAAAAGCTTTGCATGTGGGTTGGTGGGAACCAAACGGGGGTGGAGATGAACCGTAAAGAGATTACATCATGCAGCTTTCAGAAAACCGATCTGTTCTCAGAGCTTTGTGAAAGAGGCAATGGAGCCGAATTTACGAGATTTTTCAGAGCACTTAGATCCTCATAATCTTGTTGTGGAGTTGTTTAGATATCAGTCAGCTTGATCTAAAAGGTCGTCAAGAAACTTTTTGATGCAATAAACCTTTCTCTCACTGTCGGGGTCACAAATTTGTCCCAACATAGTGACATAATTCCCGATGTTTCCCCGCGTCTGCCCCGTCTCTGGAGTGTCTTCTGTCCCATCAGTCAGACAATCGATGGCAGCCGTCAAATGGATTTGATTAGCAGCCAGTTTTGAAGTTAATTAATCCAGAAAACCTCTGATCTTTTTGTTTTGCTCTTATAATGGGAAGATTCTTGTAGCATAAACTGGATTTTCTCATGTATACGTTTGCAAAAATGCTAGATTTCATCTGTCTGTGCGGGGAAACATGAAAACCAATCCATGTTGCTGCTGTGGTCTTCATGGTTAAACTTCTTCTAATCTGTTTACGTCACCGTCCAAATAGCCAATCAATACCTGATGTCAATACTCTGTATTAGTTTATGTGGGCCTTTCAGTGGCGACATGCTTTACTTACTGCCCAGAATCAATGATCTGGTGAGGGGGCTTTAATTAATGTTTATGGGTAAAATCAAAATATCCGCCTGAGGGTGGATTTTGGCCTAAAAATTGATTTGTTTGACACAAAATCCTGCAATAAGATTCAGAAATAAAATGGGATGAATCGATTATTCTGACGATTAATCGATTAATCGCATAAAAATTGGCACATTCTGCAGATTTTTCATTTAAGCCTTTGTTATAAAATGTTAAAAATGCATTAAAGATACAAATGCATGTCTTATTAAATTAGAAAATGAATATTATATTGCCTAAAATGCATCAGTATTTGATTAGTTTGCTTTTCATTGTTTTAAATGTAAAATACATGTATTGTACATTTAGTTTTGATTTGGTTACAGCTTTGACTTTGTTGTTCTTTCACTAAATCGCCTGTTTTAGAGTTAATACACTCAAAGGATACTAACCATGCTAATATAGCATTCATGCCTAATATACACTTTAAATAGTCAATCCGTTCATTTTACAGCAGCTGAATCACTTCAGTCGGGGCGTTTTGTAAATCCAGGGACATCTGACATCTAATTTTAAAACCCTGACGTCATCCCAGCTGGATTCCTGAATGTCTTGCTGACGAGATTGAAGATAATCTGACATTATGTCACCAACAGAGCGCCTTACAGATGAACACTACTCCTGATCTGATACTTCAAACCAGGGCTGAACGATTAATCAGATTAATCGTGATGAATTTAGTAAATCGAATAATTAAGTGGAGTTATAGATGTTAAAAAGGAAATTTAGCTGAAAGAACATAGTCAGAACTGTGATTAAAACAAAAATGTACAAAGTTATTTTTGCATTTAAGGTTTTATAAATCTTGAATCTATAATTATGTTTTACTCAGAACTCCTCAAGTAGCAGCTTCACCTTCATTTGGTTCAAATGATGCAAAAAATCTCATATTCAGGACCTTTTGATATCCAGTTATTAATGAGTAAATGGAAAAAATAGATTAATGTTTATTTGTAGATTAATGCAGTATTTTCTGTGTAAATTAATCCTTTGCTGCAAATGATCAAGTGTTCACTAAAGGAAAGTTGCACTGTTACCTTTTTAAATAAAATAAAATCTTTATTTTCAGTTACAATTTATTTGAAGGTGTGTGCATAAGACTGACATGACGCTGTCGTAAACATGAAATATTTATGAGTGTCATGAAGTGTTATTTGGTACAAAATCACCCTTTTAAAACTGTCATTTTTGTAGCCTAATAATGTAATTTTGACACTTTTATTTGACTTTTTAATGCAACGTTTTGTGTAATTTTGCATTAAAAGTGTCATTATTTACCAAATGACACTTCATGATAACAGTGGTAAAAAATTTATAGACTCCTTCATGTTCATAACAGCATTATTTCATATTTATGGCATTGTATTGCCAGTGTTATGCACCCCACTTCAAATTTAAAGTACCTTACTCAAAAAAGGAATTAATTATTAGGGTTTATTTACATTCTTTAATGTATTTCATACAAAAAGTTTAGTGGTTAAAGTAGAACATCTGCAGAATGCACCCGTTTCTTTGTCCAATTGTCAGAATAATCGATTATAAAAATAATTGTTAGTTGTAGCCCTAAAACATAAACTGAATATGTAAACAGTTGGATTTTTAAAAAGTTTTTCCTGTTTCTTCTCTGTCAGTAACGCCCACAGCAGGAAGGCCTCAGATCCTTTACCTAGATGCCCTGTTGGCAGACACCGTAGAAATGAGCTGGATTGTTTCTCTTTCTTTTAGCAGCATTTAAGCGTTTGGTTTCCTTTAACAATAACAAAGCCCAAACTGCATTATTTAGAGACTCACCGACTCTCCTGCAGCTCTGCTTGATTGCATCTTTTGTCCAAACTCAACATGCCCAAGTCCTCACGAACCTGTTAACGATCACCGAAACATTTCCACACTGATTCAGCAGAGCAGATGCAGCGTTTCCCATTAAGATGAGGCACTGCGGTTTCGGCATTTCCACCATGACCTAGATAGTAAATTGAATCTGTTTGCGAGCTGATGAGAGAGATTAATCTGAATGTGAAATCTGAGTTAAATCATCTGAGTTAAATGGCTTTATTTTTCTGAAAAGAGGCTGATGATGCCACAGTTTTGCTCTGAGTTGGGTCTCTTTATCGCACAGCTTCCTGCAGAGGCCACCAGGGAAGCTGCATTATAGATGAGCCACTTGACTCTGTAGCTTAGCTGCAGCGCTGGCTCGCCTCGATACCAGGATGTGAACTAAAGCTGCCAAAACTGTGACAATTAAACATTATTTTTGGAAATAGAGAATGTAGAAACCCACTGACTCTCATTTTCATTCTGAAGTTTTAGATGTAGATATATTTAGGCCATCACCATGAGTTTTATTTTTATTTTATGTTGTGATCTTGTGACAAAACTGTCGACTCCCATTGCTCAACTTTAAAATTGATCCATCAACAGTGGCATCAATTATTACTTCCAAAAACAACTATGTTGTGTATTGTCTGAATTTCTTGTAGGTATGAGGAAACTTCACACAGAAGTCTGATTGCCGTTGAATTTAATATTTAGCATGAACAATTACGCAAAAAAAAAAATCAGATTGGATCAAAAAATCTGAATTTTGTGAATGGGGATATTTTAAGGAAGAAAATAAAACGGACAAGAAAATCTGGGTTAAATATAATTGATATCATCATTGAAATGTTCAATAATATCTCATCGGCATGTTTTCCCTTTTAAGGAGCTAAAGAATAAAAATGACAAACTTTTGGTGAAGTATTTAACCGTCCAGTTGCTTGAAATGGAAACCGTGACCTTGTATGATCTAGAGTCGAACCTCTCTAGGATCTCCATCTTGCTTGTAGTTTCCACAAGTCTGAACTGGATGAGATCCTCACCACAGAACCGCCATCTTGGTAGGCTAGTGTAGCGCAAGGCATAAATCAACCATGGCTTTGAGACCAAGAAAAAGAAAGTATGTGGAGAGAAACATTTGACTTAATAGTTTATAAGTTAGCTAGAGCTAGTTTTAAGTTGTCATAGCAACCCCTTAGCAACTGTCATGGCAGTTAGTTACGGATACCTACCAAGATGGCTGTTGGCTACAAAGTTCCCGTAAGGGTGACGTCACATGAGAACTATGTATTGGTGTTAAAAATGGCTAACTTTGAATCATTCCACTCTGCAAAAACTTCCTTACCAAATTAGTGCACTTATTAGAACCAATTATATTTTTATTTACAGACCAATAAAACATTTAATCATTTTCATATCAGATCGTCTGCTCACAGGTAAAGTCAGGTTAGCTGAAAACCTTCCGGTTCTGCTTGTAGAACCTCTTGATTAGATGATCTATTTAGATTTCTTTGGATCCTGACTTTAAGGACTTGGAATGGTTCTGGGTTACTGGACCCACTGTGTTTTCCTCTGGTTCCGTAGCATGTAACTGCTCACCCTCCCTAGTGTTGCAAAATGTTGACTCAGTGTAAATAAGAAGGAATTGCATGGCTATGTTGACATGCCCTCTTTCTGTCTCTCTGTTTTTGCTCATATTTTCTCCTTCCATGCTAAGTGGCTAAAAGCCAAGGTAAGTGTAGTCTGTTATGTGACCCGTTTTGTTTAGTCCTCTATTTGTTCCCTTTCCCATCAGATCCCTGTAAGTGTGAAGAAATGTTGTTGTTTCTCATGTTAACCAACCTGTAGTCCTTCCTGTGGAAAAACAAAAGCATCCCATAGTACCCACCTTGTCTCTTTACCAACCATGTTGTAATTTAGCTATAATTTAGGACTTTCCACCATAGCTGTTTCAGTGCTGCGCTTATACTGACGCTATAAATGCAAAGCAATCAGTAGATTTGGTCCAAATTGGTCCAGTTTGCTATGTTTTGGTTGTTGGTCTCCGTAAACCCACCTCCAGTTCACGTTTTAAAACTCATGACCAGTTTCCTGTACATGGCTTGCAAAGCTTTGGTGTGGGTCATTCAAGTTACTTTGTTGTTTAATCCTTTATGGACGATTGATGCTAATTAGCTACATACCTTTTTTGTTGTGAATAAACTATTGTAACACATTGTATCATTGAAACATGGTGGCCATCCACATGGTTTAATTTTGTGATTAGCTTTTGCTAAGGGCCTAGTTGCTATAGCATTTGGTTTTAGCTTCTGCTAATCCCTGTTACTATAAATTTACTCTAGTGTTATAGCATTAGCTTCTGCTAAATACTGTGTTGCTATAGTGTTAGTACAATATTTTAGCATTAGCTTCTGCTGAATGTAGTGCTATAGCATTGCTATAATGTTGTAGTATTAGCTTCTGCTAATAACATGTTGCTGTATAGCATTTTAACATTAGCTTCTGGTGAATCTAGTATTGCTATACCATTTTTAGCATTAGCTTCTGCTGAGTACCTTGTTGCTATAGCAGTTTAACAATAACTTCTGCTAAATATCGAATTGCTCTAGTGCATTAGCATTAGCAGAACCAATATTTATTACTAGCGCATTCAGGTTTGCATAAATAACTTTTTATTTAGCGATGAATAACTCTCAGATGTTGGTTCATACATACTGCATTGACACCACCTGGTGGCCAGAGCATGTACTACACATGGTTCATGGAAACAGAAGTGTGCAATGGAATCTGGTTATAAATTCAATAAATAGTCTTAACCCTAAACTTTGTTGTACAGTAAAAATGCTTACAAATGTCTGCTACAGCTGACTTGGTAGAATAGGCAAAAAGGCAAAAACATAGTAAAAGTTGATTCTAATTTGGGGTTTGAAGATTTTTAGCGACAGCAGGCAACTAAGGAACAGAAATAAGCAGTTGGGGAAATTATAAATTCCCCAACTGTATTACGCTGCTGGAATATGCCTGGTTAGTACACAAATAAATGCTCAAATTTGTCCCTTGTTGGGTCATTTTGCTCAATTCATGATTCAGCATTCCTCTGGACTTCTGATTTAATTTCTAACTTTCTGATCCAGCCGCTGACAAAACTGTTGGCTAAAACAGAGTTGGTGCTAAGATAGAAGCCAATGGTTTGCTGATGAAAGAAACTCAGCTGCTAAGGAAGCATGAGTACTAGCTTAGCACTGCAACTGGTATGGTGGGATAAGGAGGAACAAAAACAAAATGTCTAGATCCTGGAAAAGTTCTTAAACATTTTGTAGTTGAGGTAAATCTTCCAGGCTTCTCAGACAGTTCAGATACATGTCAAAAATGCAATAATTGATTATGTTTTTCAGTGTAAATCCAAAGTACATGCTTAATTCAGATACACTGTTTGGTTGGATTATGTAACCACAGTTCAGGACCAACAGAAATGCGCCGTCTGAGCAGCCTGCAACATTTAATTCCAGTCACAGAAGTAATAATCATCCAATTTTGTCTGAAGGAGTTTTGTGAAATGAAGCAACTGTTTTGTTTTTCTTCCACCACAGCAACATGGAAACAATCAGGCCGTCAGAGCGGGAACGCTGTCCAGGACCAACCCGCCAACACAGAAGCCGCCCAGTCCGCCGATGTCAGGGCGAGGCACGCTTGGGTAAGACGCCCCGTCCAGTTTCCTCAAAGTCCTTTAATCCTTTAATTACAGAACGGTTAACGAGGATAAACAGGAGAGATTGAAGCTATTTTAAAAATGATCTACATTTCTTTGGCTATTAATTTATGTGAATCTTGTTTTTTGGGGTGAAATTATAATACAAAAATAGTGATTTTTAATAAAAATAATTGGCTACATGTATTTGATTGTATTGTGAGTCATAATTATACATACACTCCTCACTAATATTTGGAAAAATGTCCAACAGCATTTGTTTGTGCCATCAGCAAACTTAATCTGTATAGCACAAGACATAATAAACATTATATTCAATAGTTAATCAAAAGAAATTGTTAAAATGTTAAAAATGTAACAAATATTTATCTAAATATTTGTGGAAATGTATATACACGAGACCATACACGTGACAAGCCTCAATAAATTAAATTTTTACACCAAATTCCTATTTTTTTGCAGACGCAACACGCCGTACAAAACGCTGGAGCCGGTGAAGCCGCCTACGGTCCCTAACGACTACATGACGAGTCCGGCCCGACTGGGCAGCCAGCACGGCCAGCAGAACAGCCCCGGACGCACAGCGTCGCTCAACCAGAGGCCACGTACCCACAGGTAGGCGAGAGAGGGACGGATGGACTCACTGGATGCTCCAGGACCCGGTTCTGGGTTGATAAGATCCAAATGTATCACATTCAGTGGTCCTTATTATTGTCATTGTTCTGACTACAACCTATGAGCCTGTCTACGGGGCTGAATTGGTGCCGTAAAGTTTGCTTAAATAAATAAATAAATAAATAAATAAATAAAATGAAATAAAAAAATGAATGCTGGAAAACAAATATTGTAACAGAAAAATAGCTGGAAAATATTTTAAAACTGAAAAAAACCCCATCAATTTTTAATTTTTTATTTGAAACTGAAATAAATTTTGGAAAGTTTCAAAAGAATGCAGTTTTTTGTTTTCATTAAAACTAAAAAAATTGAAGCTGAAAATACTTCGAACACTGAAAAAACACATCCTTGATTTTTCACATCCTTGAAAAATCAAGGATGTGAAACTGAAAAATTATTTCAAAAATAATTTTGAAGCTGAAATACTTTTAAAAGAGAAAAAATTGAAAAAGAAAAAAAATATTCTGAAACTCAGGAATAAAGTTCCTCAAAAAAATTGTTTAATTTGATGTTGAAAAAAAAAATTTTTTAATAATTTTGAAGCTGAAAATACTTTAAAATGGAAAAAAACCCCGTAGTTTCAAAAAAAGATTTGAAACTGAACAATTTTTAAAACTAAAAAACTGAAATAATTTTAACAAATAATTGTGAAGTTGAAAAAAACATGAACAGGCTAAAAAAACATCAGAAAATTTATTCGGTAGCTAAAAAGGTTTGTACACTGGGCAAATTTGCAGATTTTGACCTTAAATATGTAAAAATCATGCAAAAAACTAATTCATAGAACAAAACTCATGATTCTTAGTATTTTACTTGCCTATTTTAACTATTTAAATTTTAAATGTCATGGATAAAACTCTAAAATATCCCAAAACGTATAAAAGAACAAACCTTAAGTGTGATCTGAACCTTTAAACTGCTGAGGAAAAATGCTGCCAGGGTTTCACTGCTGTGTGAAAAACGTCTCCATGTCAGGAAGTTTTAATCTCTTCATTTGCCTCAGCAGCTTAGTGCTCGTTCACACCTCTTTCTCTTTTTTCCTGCCGCACTAAATCCGGTATTTGTCTGACGAGGCTTGAAGTGGCGCTTACCACGGTGAGAATCTCTGATATTAATATCTGTAAAAGCCTCGGATATGAAGGGCGATTTGGTATGAGGGGAGAAACTAATGCAGAGCCTCGAACGCTGCGGCTGCGCTTTCATTAAATTTGACTTATGAGTGAACGATTCGGTCTCATTAGCTAAAAAGCTGTTTATGCTGACTGTGATGGTAAAAAAATACCCACTACTTCCTTCTCTTTCTTCTGACTTCACATTTTTGGACGAAGAACAAAACAAATGTGCAGAACTTGTGTCTACTCAGCGTTATTGTTGCTAAAGTGTGGCCTGGAGCTGCTGCAGCTTCTGTTTAAAAGCCTGATGCAGTCTAGCCGCTGCTAATATGACCACCGTGCTAGCATGATTCGATTATGCTGGTCTGGGATCAGTTGGGCTTATTCCGCTCATCAGTCTCAGTCAGACTCAGCTGAATTTAAGCTCCTGTTGGACCTTAATGTGTAGTGCAGCAGCCATTATGGTGTCTGATATTATTGCTGTTGGAGAACAGGACTGTTGTTGTTGTTGTGGGAGAAAAATGGCTGCCACTGGTTTGGTTTAGACGGCTCCACTCATCTGTAGGTTCTGCTTTCTAGACCGTAGAAACAAAATGCAAAATGTTTATAATGAGGAGCTGAGTGACCATCATGGATACAGCAACACTGATTCTGACCAACTGTCCATCCATACGCTTATCCATCCATCCATCCATCCATCCATCCAACCAACCGTCCAACCGTCCGTCTGTCATGATGCTCAGGCTAGGTAGCTTAGCCACTGATGACAGTAGCTAAGTGGTTTTCCTTCAACTCTAAGTTCTTTGTCTGCCTTTAACTCAATTATCAGTGAGTACCTGAGGTTGATTAACAGCGCTAAGACCCGCCTCCTGGCTCTGATTGGTTGTTTTTTTGGTCGGTAGCGTCGTATTTCTTCAAACCACAGTAGTGGCTCAGGGTGGATTTGGAGGAGATCGATGTTTTCACAGATTATCTGTCTCATAACAAACTGTCACAACATGGTGACGGTTTTAACAAATATATATAAAATATATGTTTTTATAAAAGTTACATACTCAGCTTTAAATCCAGAAATGTATATCATCCATTCCAGTGGATGTGGGGTGAATTTAAGAAAAAAAGTTATTTATTTTTCTGAAATGCCTTGATGACATGTTATGAATTGGTGCGATATAAATAAACTAAATTGAATTTTAAAATGGCTGTGAATTCTGGAAATTTGAGTTTAGAAAAACATGTAATTTTGAGTTTTTAGTGATTTAATGGAGGTATGAGAATCTGCTGACTTGACGCTTTGCTCCCACTGCCGCTAGCCTCCTTTTAGAGGCGGTGACCCTTTTGTTAGCGCGTTTAGAGCCAAGGGGGGTTGATTGATGCGAGTCAGACAGGAGGGAGGGGAGCGCTGATGGGGAGAGAAGTGGATAACGAGATGTAGCGGCGGTTCAGCTGGACGGAAAGAATCGTAAGAGTCCAGGGAGATGGGTAAGGAATCTCCTCGAAGAGTCGAGCTGCGGTCACCGGGGTGAGAGGCAGCAAGGGTCAACCGAAGTGCAGGGATGAAATGTAAATGTTTGGATGTTAGGTTGAAGTAAAAAAAAAAAAAAAAAAAAACCGGGGATCAAGGCCAGGCTGAAAGAGAGAGCGAGATAGCAGGAGGGGATTTAGCTTGCCAGGCTGCTGATCTAAAAGCCCCGAGGTGAAAGGCAGCGTGTAACAGAGCTGACACACATTCTCCAATCAGATGTCCTATATTTTATCAAGGCCAGCGCTTAGTGTACATCTGACCCTGCTGCAATCCCGTCCTAAAACAATAAAGACGCAAAACTTCTGTTCTAAATCCAAGAAATTCTGTTTGTGAATGTTTTTAGGGCATTTATTATTTAAAATTAATAAAAAAAATAGTAGATGTAGCTTTATTCTCGAAACAATGTGGAAAATGGGTGATTATACATTTTTGGGGGGGATTATCCAGTCATTTTTGACTACTTATTATCCAAAATTCACATTTTGAATGTTTTTGTTTGGTTTCTACTGCTTCTAAAAGCAACCCAAGCGCTTAAAAAAACCATCCAGCCCTTTTCTGCCAGTAAGTTAAATGTTTTTTGGTGTCTTAAAAATGAGCCATTTCAAGAACTTTCAAACGTAATGTCACCAAACCGTTACTTAGCAACGCCAGGGAAGCCCAGCCCGTTACCTAGCAACCCCAGGGAAGCCCAGCCCGTTACCGAGCAACCCAAGCCTCAGTAAATCTAGAGTTCCAAAAAAAGAAAAACAGTAAATGTGTCAAAAATGTTCAATTTTAATTCAAAATGGTTAATAATTACTGTTCCTGTAATGCCTGATGATAAATTGTCCCAGTGATTATTGAGATAAATTATAATATTGTTGTTTTGAGACTATTTTTAAGTAATATATTCATGAAACCATACTAGGTCTCCTTTTTCAAAGACAAATAAACTTTAATTTTGTAAAAAAAAAATTCAATCTGGAACCGGAAGACATTTTAAATATCTAAAATAAAACACAACGACCAAAAACAACAAATGAAAAAGGAATAGAAACCACACACGAGCAAAATCACAAATAAAATGGATTGTGAAGAATTTTCCATTGTGCTTCTCAGCAGAATGGAAATGATCGAGCTCATTTTAACTGATTAATTTCTTTTTGCAACATTATTAACATCTTTGTTATTCTCTGCAGGTACATAACTTTCTGAATAAAAAGTGGAATTAAATGAGATTTTCCTGTTTTTCAGTGGAAGCAGCGGGGGAAGCGGCAGCAGGGAGAACAGCGGCAGCAGCATTCCCATCGCCGTGCTGACGCCCTCCATTCCCAACTCTGGACCAGGTGAGCAACACCTGCCCCTCAGGTCACTGTCCCTCTCTCTCCTCTGCAGAGTAACCTGAAACGAACAAATAAACAAACCCATCAGGATTCAGAGTTTTATCCACTCTGGTGGTTTTTAAATGCATAATGTTGATTTTTAGCCTATAAAAATGTTGTTCAGCACAAAGCTGGGGATTATTAAGACCCATTGTGTTCTGGGTGCAGCTGCTTCCCCGTCCCGCTGGGTAAATAGGCCAAGCTGTGAGAGGCCTGTTTAGCTGAAGGTCCATGTTACTCCCTGTTCAGCTCAGATGTTGGTTCTGGTGCCGCTCACCTGCCTTTTTGACAGTACTGCCTGAGTCCGGCTCAGTGTTACCATGGCGATTAGATCAGAAGTTTAATTTTTGGTGCTGTGGGCAGGGAATGAAATCGGCGTCTCTCTAAAGAAGTTGTTCCTGCAGGAAAGTTTAGTGGAGGGAAAAACTGTGGTAGAAAAAGCTGGACGAACAGAGATGTCCGCAAACTAATCCCACTTGAGAACTAAACGTAACGAACAAAAATATGTTGATTACGTTACTAGTGAACTGGAGAACACTGCAAAAACACAAAACTAATCTTAGTAAACTTGAACTAAAACAAAAGTAACTTTTGAGTAACTTTTCATCAAGATTTTGGAGCTTGTTTTCAGTCAATGACTCCTTCATACTGATTTAAAAAATATTTTAAAGAATACTAGTTTCACTGCTATATTATTTTACTTCTAACAATAAATGTTTTGAGTGTTATAAGTTCAATAATCTGCCAGTAAAACTAGTACTTTCTATAAATATTAAGGAAATATTGATTAACAACAAACTTTTATATCTTTCTGAAAAGTTAATTATAAACTAATTTTGTTTTATTTGAACTGTAAAAAGGCATTAAAAATATGCTTGGTAACATTTTTGTTTTTGCAGTGAAAACAGTTCTGACTTTGCAACGACACACTATGTTTTTCCTTCCACTAAGTTTTCCATTAATAGGTTGATTTGTCGTTTGGGGGGAAAACATGAAAAATAAATGTTTTTCCGTGACTTTATTTTTTCAATGGTTTGATGCAATTTCACACATTCTGAGCATCTTTTATCTATAAGGTATTATCAAAACTAACAGAGAAAGTCACTATTTATTTATTTTTTATCTTAATGAGTTTTATGGAAATCTGTTTATTATGGAGATCATCCTGCAGTCTATATTTACACCATAACCTTGATGAAGGCTGGTTTTCTCCAGATGAGGCAGTATTTTTTAGGCTTCTGCCGCAGCTTCAGGATTCACGCCGCGCTCTACGCCGCGAGCCGGTTGCCGTGGAAACGCTCCGAAGACTTCCCAGTGGTTCTGATGTTATGTAACGGAGGTGTAGAGGTTCCTCTCTCTCTCTCCGTTCCCAGTAACGCTAATCCCTCTTTCAGTCCCGTTCATGCCGGCTCCTCCGGGAGCCCCACCACCTCCTCCGCCTCCCCCTGGCGTTCCTCCACCTGCTCCTCCCATGGGTGGGATGGCCCCGCCTCCTCCTCCACCTCCTCCACCTTCACCTCCTCCTCCTTATGCAGCCTTAGGTGAGACTAAATCGGCTCCAGAGCTTCCTCTATCGCTGGATCTGGGCTGCGTCGTTCTTCTGGGTGTCTTCCGACTGTTTTTACTGCAAGCAGAGCAGATCGTCTTTAATTAAATAAAAACTTTAATTTGGTGCAGAGAAGGTTGGTGATGTCATATTCATACTCCTCTCCTTTAGGAATCACACTCACTGTTCATATGAAGCATCTCTCCTGTGGTGATGGTGATTTTAATCCCTTTATGGTTTCCTAATCAACATTATGCTTTGCAAAAGTTTCATTAATTCAATTTTATTTGACGAATAAGCGAGAAATACACAAAACAATGCAATGTGGTGAAGTTTAATGGTGAAGTACAAGAAAGAAGGTAAAGTGCAGCGAATGTCCCCACAACAAGCCGTAAATAAATAACATTACGAGAATGAAGTTGCAATAATACGAGAACTTGTACTTTTATTAATAGTCGCACTTATATGAGAATAGTCACATGAATAGCTGCACTGACGCGACAATAAATTCAGTTTCTTTTAAAAGAAAACGCTGACTAAATGAGGAAAGGCTGAGTTTAATTTGGTGCAGAGAAGTCTCGCGAGTTTAGCTCACTATTTATTCTTTTCTCTTTCAAGAATCACATCTACTTGTTTTCACATGAAGCGTCTCTCCTGTGGTGACGGCGATTTTAATCCCTTTATGGTTTCCTAATCAACACAGTGCTTTGCAAAACATGAATTCAATGTGTTTTGTTGGGGTTTTATGTCACAAACCAATGCAATGTGTGGTGTGAAGAAAAAGTTCAGCAAACATCTCCACAACAAGGCATGGTAGTGGCAGCATCATGCCAGCATGAAGGGAACCTCTTAGCTTACAGTGACATTGGTCTTTCAGGAGTATTGACTCCAGATCTGAGTGCGGTTGGGTTTGAATGTGGGATTTTGTTGCAGCTCTTTGTCTGATACATAAACCAAACAA
This sequence comes from Poecilia latipinna, assembly GCF_001443285.1. Classification (NCBI taxonomy): domain Eukaryota; kingdom Metazoa; phylum Chordata; class Actinopteri; order Cyprinodontiformes; family Poeciliidae; genus Poecilia; species Poecilia latipinna. The sequence continues at coordinate 582,613 of NW_015112642.1, read as the reverse complement.
AATCTGAGTTCTGCAGCGAGATGATCACTTGCAGGTTTTCTGCTCTGAATGTCGCCGCCCTCTTCCAGCTGTAATTACTGCCACTGCTGACAGCGCCGCTATGTTTGTTTGTGTTCCTCCGAAGATTAACTTCCTCTGGTCCCGCCCGTTTCCAGTTTGAGAGTTTGTTCTCCCGAGAGATGGAATATTGTGTAGAAATATGAAACAGGAAATGTTTGAGATGCTTTTTGCTCTACCAAACACACCCAGGCTGGAATGGAAAGTTATTTCTATGTCTGGTTTGATCTTTTGTGCTGCTCCTCTGCTTATTCCTCACTTCGTCTTTGCTTCTGAGCCACATTTAATGGTCAGTTTCTTTGTTTGCCTCTGTAATATTGTTTATTTAAATTGTTCATAGGGCTGGACAATAAATTAATAATACACACGATCAATATAAACATGATGCATCTGATAAAATATTCAATATGTAGAATATTCACTAAACTCAAAACTAGAACCGCACAGCATTCTGGGAGATGTAGGCAGAGGGAATGCTATATAGCTGCTCAACCTGTCCCTGCACAATACGCTAATTTACACATTTGTTAATATAAATGTTTTCAAGGAGGGTATTTTTATTTCTTTTTGCATGTCATTGTAATTGTAAGAATAGTATAAGATTTAAAGAGATTCACAAGAAATAAAGATAAAAGCTTTTTAACCGCATTTTGCAAGATTGCTTCTGAAAATATAAAGTAAATGTATTTGCCCCTGTACAACAGTCTAGAGTAACAAATTAGTGTTTTGGTATAAAGTCTTGTACAGTCCAATAATCTCAAAAGATTATAAAAATAAGTTTTTTCTGTGTCCACCAGAGGGCGCTAGCTGCTAGCTAACGCAATTTCTTCTAACACAACATTCTGAGAATAATCCGTAAGTATTTCCAAAGCACAAATGAGCCAACAGAACAGTAGCTCTCTCAACCTTTGGTTACCTAGCAACTCGCTCACTCTTTGGTTACCTAGCAACCACTTGCTGAGTAACCAGCGTAGCAGCAGTTTAAGGTTCCGGCCTCATATCTACTCAACATTAAATGAAAGGTGCGGAGTGAAAACTGGATAAAACGGGAACAGCCACTTCACAAGTTTTCAGATATTTCTAACAAAAACCTAATCAATAATTATTAATATCGACTGATGAAATGCTTGTATTGTGATATGTTCTTCAGCCATGTTGTCCAGCCCATATTACTCCCCTCACCTCATCTTCTTGTTCTGTCTAGGTGTTGTTTTAATCAAATGTGGGGCTCTAATCGGTTATTAAAAGCTCTCCATAACCTTCTTGGTGTTGATTATCCTTGTCTGTTTTTTTCCTTCCTCTTCCTAATTTCCCTTCCTCCTCCTCCTCCTCCTCGGTTCCTTCCTCCCCGTCTTCTGGATGTGTCTAGTGGTGGCCTCCGGGCCCGGACTGGGCCCCGCTCCAGTGTCCCAGTTTGGAACCATCTCACGGCAGATTTCACGGCACAACCCCTCCAACTCCTCTGTCTCTATGGTTTCGGCCACGGGCACCTACCGCCGGGCGCCTTCGGTCACGTCGCAGTTCTCCCTGCAGCAGCAGCAGCTTCAGCTACAGCAGCAGCAACTGCAGCAGCAGCCTCATATTAACGGAGGCACTCCTGGCTACGGCCAAAACTCAAGTAAGGCCTTTCTGTCTCCATCTTTAACCCTAAACACTGAGCTGACACAGAAGCATGAAAGGTCACCGTCTTTCAAATCACACACAGCCACCAATTAAAGAAAAGTAACCTCTAATATACACAAATTTTTTAAAAAAGAGCACTACTCTTCTCATATTTTCTTGCTTGGTTTTTCATTTCACCGTATTGGAAATCCTTTAAACTTTTCATAATGAATAGGGCTGAAACGATTAATTATGATTAATTGATTAATGAAATCAACTAATTTAGTAATAGTTTAATCATTAACTGGAATATGCAGATTTAAAAGGCAAATCGGAGCAGTAACTAAGCCACAACTTTACAAAAAATATATACATTTTACATTTAAGATGGAAAATAACTATTGTAGCTTCACTTGGTTCAAATTCTGTATTTCAAATATATAAAGCACCTTTTGCAACTTAATTATTAATAAAACAAAAAAAATAAACAGATCAGCCCTACATTGTATTGACATTAGGTTGAACCAAAAGGCCTGGACTGAATTGACACAAGTACTTTAAACGATGCTATGTTGGTGAATTTTAGGGAAAATTGTATCTACAAAAGGAATGATTTGTTTATTTGCATACTTCAAAGTCACTTATAATGTAATAACATCAAATATGGTGTAAAATATGGTATAAATTGATAGATTCGCTGTTCGGATCCTGGATTCTAGTCGTTATTATGAAGTGAAACAGAATTAAAATTATAGTTTGCATTTAGTTTATACTGAATTATTAAACCTAACACTGATCTCCCTAATGTTTTTCCCCCCGGTATTTAAATGCGTTTCTTGCTGAAAAAGGCAGATCCACATGCTGCAGATCTGAATCCTCTCGCCCTTTACATCAACATATGTTGTCCAGCCAGTTATTCGCTTTAGTGTAAACGTGGAGAAACAGCGCCCCCTTGTGGTGAATAGTGACAGTCACCTTTTGCTTTTAAAGGGAACAATCTGACCGAATTCAAACATAATCCGCAGTTTATCCACCGACCCCAGTGATCCCTGAAATCTCATCACAGGCTGAACTTTTCAACTGTTGCTGAATGTGATCCAGAGATGAAAACAAATAAATAAATCAGAAGAGAAAATATGAACTTTTTTAGTGCGCTTTTCTGGTGTGTTTTCTGGGTAGCGAGTTGAACTCGATGACTGATGGGCTCCTGTCTGTTTTCGCCTCTCTTCGCCTTCCTGTCCTCTCTCTGCTGGCTTTCAGTGTCTGTCGCTCCTCCTCCTCCCCCCATGCCCCAGCTGACTCCACAGATACCTCTCACTGGCTTTGTGGCCAGGATGCAAGAGAGCAGTAAGTGAAGAGGCTACTCTCGGTTACTTCCTACTTATTTCAGCATTTTTCCGCATGCAAAGTGCATTTTATGACTCTGATGCGTCATTATTGTATTTACAGCAGATTTGGAAAGTTCTGTCCTCTTAGTTGTTAGATGCATGCATCGCTTTTAGCATTTCTGTAGTTTTGAATAATAAAGATGTATGGCAGGTAAAGATGAACTTTGCCAGTTTAAAACGTACATTTATTTTTTGCTCTTAAATGTTAAAACTTTGTTCGTTTTAACTCACGACAGCCTTAAAAATCAGCTGTCGTTATTGGCGCCATGTTTGTAATTTTTCTCCGCTTTTCCGTCACATCCCATCGTCAACTTCGTAGCAAATCGGTAATTTTTTGTTCAGAGGTGAAAGTTAATGAGCTCGAGTGTTTATATTTCTAAACAGAACCGAATAAAGTGCGTCTTGCACTCTTTAGACTTTCTCTTAACCGTTCTGATAGTCCCCGCCACCATCTTTGATTCTGTACCAGCGGCGCCCTCTGCTGGATGGCGGCCAAACTACAACACTCAAAGAAGGTCTAAAATATTGGAAGTAATTTTAATTTAGTAGACCATTAATCTTAAGTCGATTAAAAGTCACAAGATAATGGTAAAATAAACTGTTGAACACGATTTAGCTGAAACATAACCTGGGTTATTTTGAAGAAGTAAAGAAACAACATATGTGCATGTCTGAGAACATTTCCAGAATATTAAATGACTTATATTAATGTCTTGGAGCCTGCTCACCGGATATGAACACCTCTCCCTCTGCATGTTGGTGCATTCCTCAATGATTCTGCATGATCCCTCTGCTGCCCTCCTCATCTTGTTTTATAACTATAAATCAAGTTTTCATTGGTAACTTCTGACTGTCCAACAGTAGCAGACACCCCAACTCCACCGCCGCCTCCGCCGCCGGATGACCTGCCCATGTTTGACGATTCCCCGCCGCCACCGCCTCCTCCAGTGGATTACGAGGACGAAGAAGCCACCGTCCTGAAGTTTGACGACCCGTACGCCGATGGAGACCCGCAGTGGGCCCCCAAGAACTACATAGAGAAAGGTTGGCTTCATGATTCCTCTGCTAACATCTGATCTGCAGCTTAGTGTCGTAGATTTGTATGAATACGGGTTGGGATTCTGAAAAAGTTTGGAATTTTATTTAAGGGTTTTCCAGGTCTAGAAATGGACGGAAAAGTACTTTCATCCATCCATCTTACCTATTCATTCATCCATCTGTTTTTCCATGCATTTATCAACCCTTTGATTCTTTCCTTCATTCATCCACCCCTTTGTTTCATCCATCCACCAAACCACTACTTCATCCATTCATGCATCACTTATCATCCATGTGTCCATCCAAGCATTCATTTATCCAGTCATCCAACCGTTTTGTCCTTGCAGCCGTCCATTTTTTACTTGTTTTATTAAAAGAAAGTCCGTCAGTCCAGCATCCATCCAGTCATTCATTCATCTGCTCCTCTGTGCATCCATCAGTAATTTTCGCAAATAGCATATTCAAACCCTGACAGCTACGGAAATATTAGCCTTTTTCTTTCTCGCTCTCTATTGGCTATGCTACATACGGGCCCGTTGCCATAGCAACTGATACCACCACTAACGTAACAGGATTAAAAAAAAACACTAAAAAATTTCCCACACAAACAGAATACAGTCCTTCACAGTTTTATTATTTTACGACAATTACTAAGTGATTGCTGTGGTATATTAGCTACCGCTGCTACTAGCTAAGCTACACACTGGTGGTTGATTAGCTAATTTAAACATTTGCTCCACTGATGATCTGTCAGTCTGTTTGTTGTGGGTCAACTCTTTTTTAATTTATTCTTTTTTTTTTCTTTTTTTTATCGAACTGAAACACTGAATTCTGCTGCATATCTACATCTTAAGATTGTCATAGTCAAGCTAGCATAACCGACCAACTTCCTTCTTTTTTCTTTTTATTAAAACTCTTTCCTGACTTTATCTAGTTGTCATAATGTTGACAACTAGCAGCAAAGCGCAATGTTCCCTTTTCTTTTATATATTATGCGCACATTTACGATTTAGCATGTAATGTTGACAACTGGATAGCTGGAATCTACAGTAGTCAGGCGACATATTGATAGCCTCTCGTCCTGCTCCTGCAGTGGTGGCCATCTACGACTACACCCAGGACAAGGAGGACGAGCTGACGTTCATGGAGGGCGCCATCATCTACGTGGTGAAGAAGAACGACGACGGCTGGTTCGAGGGCGTCTGCAACGGCGTCACCGGCCTGTTCCCCGGCAACTACGTGGAGAGCATCATGCACTATGCCGAGTGAAGCCACCTGGCAGTAACAAGTCCTATTTATTCAGTCATATCCTAACCCGGTGACAGACTGATAGCTGCAGCAGCAGATGCATAGAAATAACCGTATGATCCCGATTTTGTTTTTTTAAAGAATGGCAGAATGTTTTCTCTCTTACTGAATGCAAATAATATAAGTGATATCTTATTTAGATGGTGTGGTAGGGATGGGTGGGTGGCATTTATACATTTCTCCTGAACAAAGATGATCTAATTAAAGAGTTTTAAGATGAGCAAAGGAAAGGAAAGCACCTTCAGGCCAAGTATCGGTTCAGAACATGGGCTTGTTTTTTCACAGAAATCTGTAAAAACAGCGAACGACGATCGCTGTTCCTTTGAGCCCAGACAGGAAAACAAACACAAGACGGCTTGATTTCAAAACACTGTAAATGATATTTTAAAGAATCAAAGCATGAAAATCTGATGTAATCTTTTACGTTTTTTGCCACTTTGCTTCAATTATGTTGTAAATGTTTCCTTTTTTTTAATTTGACTGTCGAAATCACTGAAGTTTTTACTCTGAAGCCAATTTACAAACTTTTCCATGGGATTTTTCTTTTTTTTTTTTGTACTTAATCTTAAAATAAAGAAATTGAGTTTTTCTTTTTCATGAATTTGAATCTTTTTATGAAGCATCAAGACGTTAGGCTCATTTGAGATGAGACGGAGGCACCAAGTTTTCACTCAAACTACCAACTAACGGGCTAAAGTCCATTTTTATGTTCAATTATTGTCATTTCAGTAGCAAAAACCTCATTTGCAGTCGTTTAACAATAAAAATTCAAACCTGAGCAGCTTTTTTTTTTTACATATCCTTTTTAGATGATGTGCAGCACAGAGTCAGAGATTTGTCATCTTTTAAAATCATTGAAGCATCTCTGCTTTATGGTGTTTGCTGGAAACTTAAAGGCAAAAACAAACAGCAAAATAATGTATCCCTACTTTTGATTTGAGGTGTCCAAAGTGTGGCCAGGGGGCCATTTGCAGCCCTTTGAATTACTCTGTGCGGTCCTTGTCCACAATTAAAGACATGAGCCGTGCAGACTATTGATGGTGATGCACTTAAAGTGAGATTTTCACAAATCAAAAATAAATTATTCAGACAAATTAATCTTAAAATGAAAAACTTATGCAACTATTCATCTTTTAATAACCTCTTTTGTTTTCATTTTAACACCATAAACATCCAGTAAGTTTTACTTCAAAGTATAATTATCCCCCAAATAAGATGTTTTTTTAAAAGAATGTGACTCCTATCACATTCTTGTAGCCTAGAATACAATCAAATAATGTTCAGAAACTTTCTGTATAAAAATCTGTATTTTTCATCGATATTGTGAAATTAGTTTTTGTTTTTACAATAGAAACGATTAATCATGACGACTTGATTTAAATTAATTAATTTAGTAACTGATTAATCGTGAACTGGAATACACAAATTCAAGACCATTTGCTGAGAGAACACAGCAGTAATTAAGCCAAAACTGTACAAAAAATAGAAGTATTTTGCATTTAGGAATAAAAATGTTTGCAAATATATTCTCAGAAATCAAGTGGCATAGTTTTAGCTTCGCTGGGTTCAAATTCTGACAAAATCCAGTGCTATCCAGTTAATTGGTTAAAGTATTTGTCATGATTAGCCCAACATCTTATTAATGTTAAGTCAAGCAGAAAGGACTGAGTTAACAAAAGTAGATTTTAAATTGCAGACGAATAATTAGCTACAAATGATCAAGCATTCATTAAAGTAATGCTAATATTTAGGCAAAGTTTAGTTATTAATTTGCATCTCAATAAATTTCTTAATTTATATATTTTTAAAAAGAATTAAGTGGCTAAATGAAAAGCCTGCAGAATGTGCTAATTTTTTATCCGATTGTCAGAATATTCGAGTACTAAAACGATCATTAGTTGAAGCCCTAATTCTTCTAAAATAAGATTTGAGTGGATACAAAATGCTTCTTATATTTCTCTCTACATTTGCTTCAAAGCTGCATGTTTTCTCACCGGGTACTCCGACTTCTTCCCCGTTTTGGAATACAATGTAGCAGTCACCCTTTCCTCCATCTCGAAATCAGCCTACCGTCGCTGCTGGATTCAGGCTAATCTGCGGCGGCCCCATCCGACACTGCCGTGAGACAATTCAGACTCAAAAATCCAGGCCGAACAAGTAATACCTCCTCGAAGCAACAATGACCGCAGGTCTTCTCTCAATAAAACCCGACATCAGGAGTCACTCAGGAATCATCTTGTCGGCTTTCGGATCGTCGCAGCCTTCTTTTTATTTTCCAAATTCATGAGTCCAAGTACTGAAATCCACCCGTTTCTGCTCATTTGTAGATATATGTTGATTGAGAAATTAATGTACAGTCTTTTATAATAAACGATTATACATATAAGTTTGTTTCTGTGTGATTATTTGGGAGAAAGCAGAAGCTTTAAATAAGTGTTTAAAAAGCCTGCCATTGAAATTCTACTTGATTAAAGTCACTCCACTACGCCGTGTGTATTTTTCCCGGTCGATTTTTGACCGGGCCAATCAGCAAACAGTATGAAAAGTTCTGAACGATGACGTCGATTTTCTGCGCTGTTTTAGAATGGGCTCTTTGCACCTAAGGCGTTGACGTCACATCTCCAGGATCTAATG